>NC_090649.1:101795798-102008298 GCF_040937935.1 Hyperolius riggenbachi
AATAAAGGTAATACCGAGAATACCCCATGAAGAGATGGAATAGTACAAAATCTGCTTTTAACTACCTAATGTAAGCAGGAACAACATGGGAAAAAATAGAGGCCAGAGGGGCCCTCCCTCAACCACAGTATTAGCTCTCTTTTGGTCCTGTGCTGGTAATAATCACTTCTATAGATGGTTTATAGTAGTAGTAATCATTAACAAACCGTCCCCCATCCCCTTCTTGCCCTCTGACACTGTGGTTGTCCTTGGCAGGTTTTGGCGTGCCTTATCATAATGTTATGTATAGAGAGCTTGGGGGGCCCCATGTAAAACTTGCATCGGGGCCCACAGCTCCTTAATTATGGCACTGTGGTTGGATTACAGTAATCATGGAGTCAGGAATGAAATTGGCCCTTGAACATCTCAGGGAGCTTTGCTGTCATAGAGATGGCAGAGCGAGGGCGCTCCAGTAGCGAGAGAGCTGTGCGATCGTCGGTAGGGGTGGGAGCGTGCGGTGGAGAGGATTAAAATCTACACCCTGACAGAGATAACAGGTGCCAAACAGGACCTAGATTTCAATCGGCGCGGCCCAGAAGTGGCTAACATTTTAAAATTTACATTTTGTTTTAACTTTAAATTGTAAATATACTTGCCACCTTATCCTTTCCCTAAGGCAATTACCCTACATTCTTTCTCAGTCCCAAAATACCTGTAAGAACGCATTGTGCTGTCATCTTGTGGGTTTTTGAAGCCTGAATGTAGAGAAATAAAAGGAGTATTTAGCTGCAGCCATGTCATTAATGTTTCCAAAGGAAAATTCACTAAGCTAAACTTTTTTATTTTTTGGTGTTCCAGAATTTTTCTCCAAGGCTCTTTTTTTTTTTTTTTTTTTTAAACTGTCTGGAAATAATTCTCGTGTACAAGATAAATAAATTAATCAAAAAAATATATGATTAATTCTCCAACAACTTTGGCAACTTTCCCAGAGAACATTAAAATAAAAAAGACACTTTTGTTTTAACAAATTTTAAACCTTCGGATGTGATTTTTTCCTTTTTTTTTTAAATGTTTTTGATTTAAACAGTTGCAACATTGGTAAATAATAATCACATTAAACAAATATGTTTTCAAACTTGCATACGTTAATAGCAGGCATTAAGCATATATTACAAGGTGTTTAAATTCACTGAGTAATAACAGCTGTAATCCTGTTAACTATCTACAGGTATATTACACTGTGAGCTGGAAAATAAAGCATAACTTAAGTGTGGAGTAACATCAGCACAAGGGGTGAGAAGGCGATTTTTGTGAATGCGTTTACTTTTTTTTTGTAACACTGTTTTTTATTAATTCAAAAGTAAAATAGGCATTAACAGTTGAGAAAACCATTAAGAAGATGCAAAAACAGGTGAAAAAAACTATAGCAATGTACATATTTGTATGCATGGTAAACTTTCTAACAAGATTTATCTAGCTCGATGTAAGAGTAAGCTTGGAATTAGAGTCCAAAGGTGATTAGTCCAAAAGCTCGAAGTAGCGGATGGGGAGTAATCATTTATGAGGTTACTCAATCCAAAAGAAAGAAATAAAAAAGAAAAAGGAGTAACTCAAGTTGCTTATACCTGTTGGCCACACACGATACAATAAAATGATCCGATTTTACAGCAATTCGATAAAAATGATCGTATCTCCTGAAAAAATCAAATGCTTTTTTTTTCATTCGACTGAAAAATCTGATCGGATTTCCCGTTTTCTTCGATTTCAATCGATCCGGACTGCCAGATATTTTTCTTCAATCTTTCTAAAGATTGTATGGTGTGTGTTGGATTGTCAGTTTATTAATATACACACCCTAGCAATTTTGTTAGAGTTTCCAATCATTTTTATCATAATTGGGAGAAAAAATTAACATAGGTGTGTGGTACATTGGTCATATTTTTGAAATGTTACAATCAGTCAGAAAAATTGATTGCAATTCTTAAATTGAACAGATATTTAAAAAATTGTATAATGTGTGGCCACCTTTAGGAAGGAAAAATTGAGAAAGCATACAAATATTGTTGGAAAGAACTCATATTTAGTCCTATAGCAAGGGGTAAGGGGGAGGGGTAGAGAGTGTTCTGGGGAAAGTTGGTGTTTTTTTAAAATCAGTTTGATAGTCATAGTATATGAGAGTAATATTGGGATAGGTTGGTTCCTGAGTCAAGTAGCATGTAGGTTAGAGATTGAGTGGGTTATAAAGGTAAGCCCTGATATAGGTATGGGAGGTCTCTAATATTTTTTTGCAATCAATCCCCGCCAATATGATTGTCCCATGGGCCCCGCGTTTTCTGCGTGAATATGACAAATTTGCTTAAAAGGATTTTTACCATAAACCAAAAAATGTGCGGGGAGTTGGCTTTTTATCTTTTTACATCTAAAAAAGTGTTCCTAGGTATAATTGCAAAAGAAACAGGCTATGTAGAAACTACCCCTAGCAGTCAATAGGAATAAGGCCTTCAGCTGGGAGCACACTAGGCAGTGCAGAAAACCATGCATTTTCTGCACTGTGTGTTTTTGTTTTTTCCCCTGCATTTTTGGTGTGTTTTTGTATGCGATTGAGTTTTATGCTTTTATTTATTTGCATAATCAATGGAATAAAATACAGAAACATGATTTTTTACAAAAAAACACATCAAAAAAGCATGTAAAAACACATACCTTTAGGTCTGCATTGAGATACATTATGTGTGTTTACATGTGTTTTTGAATATTGTCAAGTATTGTATTGTATTGTCTGATAGGCCACGGGGCAGCGGGACCACTAAAACTATGAATTTTACAAAAGCAAAGTTCAATCAAATTAGGCAGGCACTAAGTTTGCTGAACTGGGATAATGTACTACAAGGGGAAGACACTGAAGGGAAATGGCAAGCTTTTAAACTAATACTCAATCAATATTGTAGTATGTATATCCCATATGGAAACAAAATATCTAGGAATAAAAAAAGGCCTCTATGGATGAATAGAAAGGTTAAAGATAAAATGAAGAGGAAAAAGAATGCCTATAAGGTCTTAAAACAGGAGGGGATCGAGGCTGCACTAAGCAATTATAAGGAGTGCAATAAAAATTGTAAAAAAGAAATTAGGCAGGCAAAGATTGAAGCTGAAAAACAAATCGCTAGGGATATGAAATCTAACCCAAAAAGGTTTTACAAGTACATTAACTCTAAAAAAAGAAAGGTTGACTGTATAGGACTCCTAAAGGATGAGGATGGGAACTCAATGGTGGATGACCAAGGTAAGGCAGAGTTATTAAATGCTTTCTTTGCTTCTGTCTTCACAAAAGAAACAGCACTGTTGAAAATTACAGAGGCAGAAGAGTCTCAATCTTCTAACTGTAATATTAAATACTTAACACAGGAAGAAGTGAAGGCAAGACTAAATAAATTAAAAATTGACAAGGCACCGGACCCGGATGGCATGCATCCTCGGGTCCTAAGGGAATTAAGTTCAGTTATAGATAAACCCCTTGATCTTATCTTTTGTGACTCTCTTGCAACTGGCAGAGTCCCAGTGGATTGGCGCACAGCCCACGTTTTCCCATTATTTAAGAAAGGCAAAAAATCAGATCCAGGAAATTATAGACCTGTAAGCTTAACATCAGTTGTATGCAAACTATTTGAGAGGTTACTAAGAGATACTATACATGACTTCATACTAGAAAATAATCTTATTTCTCAGCATCAACATGGGTTTACTAAAGACAGGTCCTGTTTGACTAACATGCTCAGCTTTTATAAGGTAGTGAATGCTAATATGGATATTGGGAATGCTGTAGATGTGATATACTTGGACTTTGCAAAGGCCTTTGACACTATTCCCCACAAAAGTCTGGTGCAAAAGTTGAGGATGCAAGGACTGGGGAAGAGTCTGTGTGCATGGATAGGGAACTGGCTAATGGACAGAAAACAAAGAGTTGTGGTCAATGGATCGTACTCAAAATGGGAGACTGTTAGCAGTGGGGTACCAGAGGGGTCTGTTATGGGTCCAGTGCTCTTCAATTTATTTATTAATGTCCAAGTAGATGCAGTAGTGAGCAATGTTGCTATTTTTGCAGATGATACAAAATTGTGCAGAATCATCAACTCTCAGGAAGATAGTGTCATATTGCAACAGGATCTGGATAGGATGGCTATATGGGCACATACATGGCAGATGAAATTCAATGTTGAAAAATGTAAAGTCATGCATTTTGGACGTACTAATGGTCTAGTACCATACAAAATAAATGGGATACAGTTGGGGACATCAAACTTGGAGAAGGACTTAGGAGTACTCATTAGAGATGAGCGTAATGACCTAATTACGATTTCGCGAAATTTCGCGTAATTAGTGTAATTACGATTATGGCCGTAAGTACATAATCGTAATGAAGAAGGATTTCGCGAAATTTCGCGTGAGCGTAATTTTTCGCGTAATTTCCGCATTACAGTAGGCATTACGAAATTAATGCGTATGGCCATGCTCCCAAGCGGAAAAGTTGATGCATGGATCAATGTTAGGTAGCTGCCAACTTTAAGGGTTAATAGCAAAGCCCCCTTAAATGCTAAGAGCCTCAAATTTGGAGAATATATTAAGGAGATCAGGAGGAATAAGAGGAAAATTTTTTTTTTCAAAAAGACCTTATAGTTTTTGAGAAAATCGATGTTAAATTTTCAAAGTAAAAATGTATACATTTAAAAACCCGCCAACTTTAACGGTTAATAGCAAAGTCTGCTTAAAGTTTAGGAACACCAAATTCCTAGGGTATATTAAGGGGATCAGTGGGAATAAGAGGACATTTTTTTTTTTCAAAAAGACCTTATAGTTTTTGAGAAAATCGATTTTTAAGTTTCAAGGGCAAAAATGTCTTTTAAATGTGGAAAATGTCCGGTTTTTTTGCACAGGTAACAATAGTGTATTATTTTCATAGATTCCCCCAAGTGGGAAGAGTTTTACTTACTTCGTTCTGAGTGTGGGAAATATAAAAAAAAAACAACGTGGGGTCCCCCCTCCCAGACCTCTTTAACCCCTTGTCCCCCATGCAGGCTGGGATAGCCAGAATGCGGAGCACCGGCCGCGTGGGGCTCCGCACCCTGACTATACCAGCCCGCATGGTCCATGGATTGGGGGGTCTCGGAAGGGGAGGGACAGCCAAGCTTTCCCCTCCCCCTCCGAGCCCTTGTCCAATCCAAGGACAAGGGGCTCTTCTCCACCTCCGATGGGCGGTGGAGGTGGAGGCCGCGATTTCCTGGGGGGGGGTTCATGGTGGAATCTGGGAGTCCCCTTTAAAAAGGGGTCCCCCAGATGCCCACCCCCCCTCCCGGGAGAAATGAGTATAGAGGTACTTGTACCCCTTACCCATTTCCTTTAAGAGTTAAAAGTAAATAAACACACAAACACTTAGAAAAAGTATTTTAATTGAACAAAAAACATAACCACGAAAAAAGTCCTTTAATATTCTTAATTAACCAATAATACTTACCTGTCCCTTTAAATAAATGATCCCTCGCAATATCCTCGGAAATGTTCTATCAGTTACAATGTAACAAAGTTATTACAATGTAATAACTTTGTTACATTGTAACTACGCCGCACCCGACGTCACTCGCCGCCCAGCCGCCGCAGCAATTACGCGTCCGTGCAGGACGCTAAGTCCCCGCAGCTCCCGCTGTCCACCCCGCCCACATCTGTCACCCACATGTCACCCACATGTGGGTGACATGTGGGTGACATGTGGGAGAGGCGGGGAGGGCAGCGAGAGCCGGCGGGACTTAGCGTCCTGCACGGACCCGACAGAGCTCTGAGCTATATAGCTCAGAGCTCTCTAAAGCATCTTTGAATTTGGGCTCCAAGGAGCCCCATTGGTCCTTAGCAGACCAATGGGGTTCCTTCAAATCAGAAGGAACCCCATTGGTCTGCTAAGGACCAATGGGGCTCCTTGGAGCCCAAATACAAAGATGCTTAGAGAGCTCTGAGCTATATAGCTCAGAGCTCTGTCGGGTCTGTGCAGCGCAGACGCGTATGCGGCGGGTGAGCGGCGAGTGACGTCGGGTGCGGCGTAGTTACAATGTAACAAAGTTGTTACATTGTAATAACTTTGTTACATTGTAACTGATAGAACATTTCCGAGGCTATTGCGAGGGATCATTTATTTAAAGGGACAGGTAAGTATTAATGGTTAATTAAGAATATTAAAGGACTTTTTTCGTGGTTATGTTTTTTGTTCAATTAAAATACTTTTTCTAAGTGTTTGTGTGTTTATTTACTTTTAACTTTTAAAGGAAATGGGTAAGGGGTACAAGTACCTCTATACTCAATTCTCCTGGGAGGGGGGGTGGGCATCTGGGGGACCCCTTTTTAAAGGGGACTCCCAGATTCCACCATGAACCCCCCCCAGGAAATCGCGGCCTCCACCTCCACCGCCCATCGGAGGTGGAGAAGAGCCCCTTGTCCTTGGATTGGACAAGGGCTCGGAGGGGGAGGGGAAAGCTTGGCTGCCCCTCCCCTTCCGAGACCCCCCAATCCATGGACCATGCGGGCTGGTATAGTCAGGGTGTGGAGCCCCACGCATCCAGTGCTCCGCATTCTGGCTATCCCAGCCTGCATGGGGGACAAGGGGTTAAAGGCTTTTTTTTTTATATTTCCCACACTCAGAACGAAGTAAGTAAAACTCTTCCCACTTGGGGGAATCTATGAAAATAATACACTATTGTTATCTGTGCAAAAAAAACTGACATTTTCCGCATTTAAAAGACATTTTTGCCCTTGAAACTTAAAAATCGATTTTCTCAAAAACTATAAGGTCTTTTTGAAAAAAATTTTTTCCCTCTTATTCCCACTGATCCCCTTAATATACCCTAGGAATTTGGTGTTCCTAAACTTTAAGCAGGCTTTGCTATTAACCGTTAAAGTCGGCGGGTTTTTAAATGTATACATTTTTACTTTGAAACTTTAACATCAATTTTCTCAAAAACTATAAGGTCTTTTTGAAAAAAATTTTTTTCCTCTTATTCCTCCTGATCTCCTTAATATATTCTCCAAATTTGAGGCTCTTAGCATTTAAGGGGGCTTTGCTATTAACCCTTAAAGTCGGCGGCTTTTTTATATTATACGGAGCGTTACGGTTTAACGCGAAATTACGGTAGCGTTTAATGCGAAATTACAACATGAACGAAACGCGAAATTACGCGTTGAAAATTACGCTTACGGTATTTTCAATTACGATTTTAATGGCAATTATGCTACGCTAGTTTCGCATCGTAATCGCAAATTTCGCATGCGTAATTATAGTAATGCGAAATTACGAAAATTTCGGCTCAACTCTAGTACTCATTGACAACAAGTTAAATAATCGTACTCAATGCCAAGCAGCTGCAGCTAAAGCTAACAAAATTTTGGGATGCATTAAAAGGGAAATAAAAACTCGAGATGCTAGCATAATATTGCCCCTGTTTAACTCTCTAGTAAGGCCACATCTGGAATATGGAATTCAGTTCTGGGCACCACATTACAAAAAAGATATTGCAGTTTTAGAGCAGCTGCAGAGACGAGCAACAAAATTGATACGTGGGATGGAAGGTCTCACTTACCAAGAAAGGTTAGATAAACTGGGTTTATTTAGTCTAGAGAAAAGACGCCTTAGAGGGGATCTAATTAACATGTATAAATACATCAGAGGGCAATATAAAAGCTTGGCGGATGAGCTTTTTGTCCATAGGCCTTCTCAAAGGACTAGAGGACATGATCTGCGCATGGAGGAAAAATGTTTTAGCCATTTATTTAGGAAAGGGTTCTTTACAGTAAGAGTGATTAAGATGTGGAATGCATTGCCACAGGAAGTCGTTATGGCAAACTCTATACCTGCATTTAAAGGGGGCTTAGATGCTTTCCTTGCGTTGAAAGACATCCATGGCTACAATTACTAGGTAATGCCTAATGATGTTGATCCAGGGATTTTATCTGATTGCCATCTGGAGTCGGGAAGGAATTTTTCCCTTTAGGGGCTAATTGGACCATGCCTTGTAAGGTTTTTTTTTGCCTTCCTCTGGATCAACAGGGATATGTGAGGGAGCAGGCTGGTGGTGTACTTTATACTGGTTGAACTCGATGGACGTATGTCTTTTTTCAACCAAAATAACTATGTAACTATGTAAGTGACAGGCAGCCTATTGAGCCAATCAAAGTGTGGGGATTGCATCCTACAAAGACACTAGACCCAAAGGATTAAAGGAGTGGCCAGTATTTAGGAGTGAGCATAAGTTAGGGTGCGCAGAAGATTTTTAACTTGCGCTGCTCTATATAAGTTGCGCTGCTTGCAGCTCTTGTCTTCTATCAATTATCTGAATCGATGCTGGAGCACATTGCGGTGTCCAGGTACAGGTTACAGTGTCCCAGTCAGCATTGAGGGCCAGCTAATCTGTGTTTTCTTTATCTTGGACAAAACATCAGTCATGTTCTCATTCTCTCTTTTGTTATACCTGTTAATTATTTCTTTTTTACTGGCTTTACAATAATGAGGAAAAATATCCACTCCCCTGCCCCCTTTATTTTATAATGTCAATTTAATAAAAAGTTTAGAAAATATATACAGAGCTAAACTTTAATTATGAAGGGGATATTAAACCCCCCCCAACTATGCCAGGTTTAATTAAGCTTAAATACGGTCAAGGTTCTCGTGCTGAAGTTCATTTATTGCCAGTGTTAATTAGGAAGATCGTTATAGGAGGGGGAAAACAGGGACACACTGTATCGTCGTTTCTATGGTAATAAGAAGCATTTGTTTTATTGGTACAACATGCACAGACTAATCGTATTGCACATTCCAGAGCATTATGCAGGGCAAACCTTGATGTAGCCAATAACTAAAAGGTGGTGGTTGTGCCCATGGTGATAGGCGTGAAATTCAGCAGTGCAAAGTGTTGAAAACCATAAATTTATGGAGCCGCTCTTGCGGGAGCTGCAATGAAGAGTACCAAAGCAAGCTATGGAGAAGCCTGTTCAGACTATGCGCGTTTGCAGAACGCATAGAAATGCAAAGAAAATGCAAGTTGAAAAACGCATGCGTTTGCATGCGTTTTTCTTGCGTTCTAATGCGTATTCTATTGCATTTTTTCACACAGGAAACAGAAAAGAATTATGGGATATGTAGAGGGAAACATATGCAAAAAACGCAATACTACGCGTTTTTGATACGCGTCCATAGACGCGTGTACGTTTTTGTTCCGTACTGCACAGAACTGCATGCAGCAATGCGGACAAGAAACGTATGCATCTCATACGCATACATGTGAACCAGCCCATTGAAAAACATTAGTAGCCGTTTCTCTGCGAAAACTCGGCCCGCGTGCATTCTCTAAAAATGGCTAGTAACGCTCATAGTCTGAACGGGGCCTTAGGCTGGTTTCACAGTGGGACGTTGCGTTTTAGGGGACGTTATGGTCACATAACGTGCCCCTAACGCAACGCCTGGTGGTGTTGGAGCAGGACGCTACCAAGAGCCGCGTTACAAGCAGCTCTTGGTGCGCCTGCTCTGTCGGAGGCACTGCAGAGACCACGTGAGCAGAGCTCTCCGCATCACGTGGTCCCGCCAGCCAATCCGCGGCCGCTCCAGGATGTAAACACTGCAAGTGCAGTGAATAATAAGTAGCCATGTGCCTGGCTACGTAGCGGCCTCTCCCCGCCTCCTCTCCGCCCATAAAATGAAAAAAAAAAAACTACTGAGCATGTGCAAACAGTCTAACGCGGCTTAGCCGCGTGTAAAGTACTGCATGCAGTACGTTATGTAGACGTACTCCGTTACAATGTAACGCAACATGGGCACTGTGAACAGCCCATTGATTTTTCATTGCTGTGCGTTGGGGTGCGTTACAGGCTGCTCTAACGTGCGCCTGTAACGTCCCACTGTGAAACCAGCCTTAGGCTGTGGTGCTTTGGGCAACAGCTTTCTGAAATCAGCACAGTGCAAGATGAGCTGGTCCTGGTAACATGGCAAGAAAATGAACAGCACTACTTAAAAACAGATAAGTGCCTACCTGCAAGAGAGTGTAAGCCCCACTTGTGGGATAAAATACACACCTAGCATACACATAACCTGTCTACCATTGGAGGATGTTGGTTTCCTGTAACAGCTTGCATGCAACTTGTTAAGTACTCGTCCCTCCCACTGCGGATAAGTCATCCTTGATGGGAGGGGACCTAACACTAACTAAATCCTAACCTATGCATATGCATAGCCTGGGTGCGGCCAACCAAGTAAAATTAAAAATTGAAAATTGCGCAAAAGGTGGATCAGCGCATCACCAGGCCGCCTCCGAATGGCCCCCAATCAGAGGTGCGCTGAGCCCCCCCAGAAACTGCAAATGCACCTTGAACCCAAACTGAAGCTCTGCATATACACCAAAAGCATGGCTGTTAAGTGGGAGCAGCTGACCAAAAATGAATTAAATTAGTACATGGCAAGAAAATTAACAGCGCTACTTAAAAACAGATAAGTGCCTACCTGCAAGAGAGTGCAAGCCCCACTTGTGGGATAAAATACACACCTAGCATCAGGGATGCTCGGATGTGCCTCATCCACGAATTCGGAAATCCGCGTGGTTGCAAAAAAAAATCCGCATTCGGCCCCGCCGCATGCGGATTTTTGTCCGCGTCCACGCAACCACGTGGATTTTCTGCCGTGAATGGCATAATCACGCGTGGATTCCCGCCCGGAGGCGGATTTTCTTTTAACGTTAATAACAAAGCCCCCATACATGCTACAATCCCCCAAATTGCATGGATTATCGAGGTGATAAGGGGCAACATAACTTCAACATAAAAAATTCCCCCAAATTTTTTTTTTCTAGAGAAAATGGATTTTAAAGTGAAATCAACACTTTAAATGGGGCTATTAATTGGTAATAAGTGGTTTTAAAAAGGGATATACGCGTTAAGCAGTCAAAGAGGTGAAGGCGAGTTCCAATGGCACTTGGCGGCGAAGGTACCGCTGGAGGAGGATGAGTGGCTGACGCCAAAAAGGCCCCAGAGAGGTTTTTGTAATTTTTGTTTTTGCTTTTTTTGCAGCAATTAGCAATGACATCGCAGCAGAGTTGTCAGTGGACACGGCAGTGTGAACGCAGAGTGCAGTGGTGGTAGCGACTGAGTCAGGAGAAGGACTATGCGGGCGGTCAGTTCAGCAGCACAGAAGGACCACGGCAACATACTGGTAGTATTAGTAGCAGCACAGAGTCATAGAGCTGGCCAAAAAATGTAATGCACCCGGTGACCCGGGCAGTGTGAACGCAGACAGAGTACATTGGTGGAAGCGAGTGAGTCAGGAGGAGGAGGACAATGCCGGCGGTCAATTCAGCAGCACAGAAGGACCATGGCAACATACTGGTGGTAGTAGTAGCAGCACAGCGTCATAGTGCTGGCCAAAAAATTAAATGCACCCGGTGACCCGGGCAGTGTGAACGCAGACAGAGTACATTGGTGGAAGCGACTGAGTCAGGAGGAGGAGGACAATGCGGGCGGTCAGATCAGCAGCAGCAGCACAGAAGGACCATGGCAACATACTGGTGGTAGTAGTAGTAGTAGCACAGTGTCATAGTGCTGGCCCAAAAATTAAATGCACCCGGTGACCCGGGCCATGATAACGCAGACAGAGTGCATTGGTGGTACCGTGGTAGCGACTGAGTCAGGAGGAGGACAAAGCGGGCGTTCAGTTCAGCAGCAGCAGCAGCACAGAAGGACCATGGCAACATACTGGTGGTAGTAGTAGCAGCACAGCGTCATAGTGCTGGCCAAAAAATTAAATGCACCCGGTGACCCTGGCAGTGTGAACGCAGAGTGCAGCAGCGGGAAGCGACTGAGTCAGGAGGAGGAGGACAATGCGGGCGGTCAGTTCAGCAGCAGCAGCACAGAAGGACCATGCCAACATACTGGTGGTAGTAGTAGCAGTAGCAGCACAGCGTCATAGTGCTGGCCAAAAAATTAAATGCACCCGGTGACCCGGGCAGTGATAACGCAGACAGAGTACATTGGTGGTACCGTGGTAGCGACTGAGTCAGGAGGAGGAGGAGGACAAAGCGGGCGTTCAGTTCAGCAGCAGCAGCAGCAGCACAGAAGGACCATGGCAACATACTGGTGGTAGTAGTAGCAGCACAGCGTCATAGTGCTGGCCAAAAAATTAAATGCACCCGGTGACCCGGGCAGTGTGAATGCAGAGTGCAGCAGCGGGAAGCGACTGAGTCAGGAGGAAGAGGACAATGCGGGCGGTCAGTTCAGCAGCAGCAGCACAGAAGGACCATGGCAACATACTGGTTGTAGTAGTAGTAGCACAGCGTCATAGTGCTGGCCAAAAAATTAAATGCACCCAGTGACCCGGGCAGTGTGAACGCAGAGTGTAGTAGTGACCGAGTCAGGAGGACAAAGCGGGCGGTCAGTTCAGCAGCTCAGAAGGAGGACCATGGCAGCTTACTGGTAGTAGTACCATAACACCAAAAAATTAACCAAGGTAGGCACTAGGCAGGTAGTAACTGTCTTTATAAAGGCAGGCATAGTTAACAACAGCACATGCAGCAGCCACTTCATGTCCCCCTGTGTCCGACAATAGGGGCCAGGAACTCACCTTCCACCCAAGCATGGTTGATTTTCAGGAAGGTGAGTTTGTCCACAGAGGCGTGGGAGAGCCGAGAGCGCTTCTCTGTGACCACGCCACCGGCCGCACTAAAGCATCTCTCTGAGAGGACACTGGAAGGAGGGCAGGATAGGAGTTCCAGGGCGTACTGGGAAAGCTCGCTCCAGATGTCCAGTCTCTTGACCCAGTACTCCAAGGGGTCCACGGGGCTGTCGGTGTCATTGAGCCCGCTGGATGACCCCATATAGTCAGACACCATGGTGGTCAGTCGTTGCTTGTGCTGGTTGGTGGTGGATGCTGTGGCGGGCACCTCTGTTCTGGGCTGCTGCACTGCATACAGGCTCTTGCTTAGGCTCTTCAGGTCTCCGGGGCGCCAGTTGCTGCTGCTGCTGCTGCTGGTGGTTGTTGTTGTGCTGCTAGTGGCAATGGCAGGCACCTCTTGCTGGCTTGGCAGAGCAGTTACAGTGGGGGTGGAAGGCTGGGGGAATGCTTCCAGTAGTCTGCGCACAAGGGCCTCCTTCAACTCCCTTGTGCGTTGCTCGGTGGTGGATGGCGTCATTAAGTCTCCCAGCTTCCCCTTCAGACGGGGATCAAGCATCAAGGTAATCCAGATGTCCTCCCTTGAACGCATCTGGATCACCCGGGGGTCCCTGCGAAGGCAGCGCAACATGTGCACAGCCATGGGAAAAAAAGTGGGCCCTGCCAGCAAGATCTTCCTTGTCCTCGCCATTGTCCCATAACGCATGCCTGTCCTCTTCCTGTGCCATGTCGTTGTCCTCCTCAAACCGCCATCCACGTACAACGCCTGCTGCACTCTGCTCCTCCTCCTCCTCCTCATTCAGGTTAGGGACCTCCAACTCTTCCACTACCTGCTGTGAGCCCTCCTCTGAGCTGGACTGTGCTGCCATCTGCTCCTGTTCTTCCAACTGCCTCAGGGCTTCATCCCCACGCTCAATTAAATTGTCCATTGCCTGCTCCAGTAGACAAACCAAGGGCACCCACTGGCACACAGAGGCCCGCTCCTCACTGACCATCTTGGTTGCCTCCAGGAAAGGACTCAGCACCAGGCATACTTGCTGCATCAGTGTCCACTGAGTGGCAGTAATCATGGGGACTTGCTGGTTGCTGGGGACACTTGGGTCTAGCATGTAGGCCCTAAGAGCCAGCCTGTGCTGACACAGCCGCTCCAACATGGCCAGAGTCGAATTCCAGCGAACTGGCATGTCGATGATCATCCGGTGTTGTGGCCTTCCATACTGCTGCTGTAAGGTGGACAAGAGTGCAGAGGCAGTGGCTGACAGGCGGAAAAAGCGTACCACCGCCCGGGCATCCTGCAGCAGCTCGCTCATCCCCTGGTAGGTGCGCAAGAAGCGCTGCACCACAAGATTGAGCACGTGGGCCAAGCAGGGGATGTGCTGGAGGTTTCCCTGCTGCACTGCTGCCACCAGGTTGGCCCCGTTATCGGCTGCCACATACCCCACTTCCAGGCCTCTGGGGGTCAGCCACCTCCGCTCCTGCTTCCTGAGGGCAGCCAGGACGTTGGTGGCCGTAAGCCTCTTCTTCCCCAGGGTCACCAATTTTAAAAGGGCTTGGCAGTGCCGAGGCTTGGCGCTGCTGCTGCCGAGGCAGGCTTGCTTTCCGGGTGCAGCGGGAGTGTCATGACAGGACCCTTCTGCATCCCCCCTGATCCCGCGTGGTGGCACCACTAGCTGGGCTGATGCGCTCTTGTCCTCCCTCCCTTCCATCAGTGTCACCCAGTGGGCTGTAAAGGACAGGTAGCGACCTGTCCCAAATCTGCTACTCCACGAGTCCATAGTCACGTGGACCCGCTTGCCCACAGAGTAGTCCAGGGAACGGGCCACGTTTTCCACCGCAAACTTGTGGAGTGCTGGGATCGCGCTCCTGCTGAAATAGTGGCGACTGGGGACTTGCCTCTCGGGGATGCCAAATTGGAGCAGCGTCCGCATGGCGCTCCCCTCCTGCACCAGGGAGTAGGGAAGCAGCTGTGATGCCATGGCCCGGGCCAGCAAGCCATTTAGTTTGCGGATCCGCCTGTGGCTTGGAAGCAGAGGCTTGGTCAGACCCTGAAAAGTGTCGCTCAGCAGGGTCTGACGACGCTGGGATGCAGGGGAGACAGAGGAGAGAGACGAACACTGGCTGCCAGCCTCAATGTCTGTGTCCTGAGTAGCCGAGGTGGAAGAGCGCTTGCGTGCTACTACTGCTGCTGCTGTGGGGGATTCACGACCCTGAGGGAGGGATGATGCTGCTGCACTGGTGGGCCTTCTGCTCTCAGGAACCCCTGCCAGCAGTGCCTGCTTCCTCTTAAAGTCCGCATACTCGCGGCAGTGGCGGCTTCTCAGGTGGCCCTGGAGGGATGAGGTACCCATCTTGCTCAGACTTTTCCCACGGCTCAATCTTTTGCTGCATAACCTGCACACAGCATACCTTTTGTCATCAGTACATTCCTCAAAGCAATCCCACACTGGTGACTTTAATTTACTGCGGCCCCCACTAGCAGAGGGTGCAGCGGAACAATGTGTGGTAGTAGTTGCCGGGGGTTGCATGGTGGTGGTGCGGGCTGAAGCAGTGTCCTGTCTACTTCCTCCACGCCCACTGCTGCCGATGCCCCTGCCCCTGCCTGACATATGGCGATATCCTTGCCTAGGCCGAGGTGACTCGTCATCCTGCTCTGCCTCTGACCATTCTTCCACGGACTCAGCAGGCTGCACATAGTTAGGGTCCACAACGTCGTCATCATCAGCAGCATTTTCATAATTCAGCTCTTCCTCTGACTCCCCCGTCTCCTCTTCTGTCCCTACATCCCCAGACACAGACCCCTCTTCTTCATCACCAGAACTCAACAACGCTTGTGATTGTGGCCCGATCTCAATCTCTGCCACTTCAGTCCCCAGTAAGTCCTGAGCTTCTTGCATCAGCAGGTTCCCACAAGCCGGACTGAGGGACAGAACGCTGTCATCCTGGGAGGGCTGCTGACCAGTGGGTGCTGGGGTGGATGTCACAACAAGCGTGGGACGTTGGCTGCTGCTGCTGCTGCTGCTGCTTGGAGTCGTGCTCACAGTAGAGGTCTGGGAGGAAGTCATGATGTCCATGAGTACGTCAGGTTCCATTTGCTCAACCACCACACGGGGACCAGAAACTTTAAAATATTTGGACAATGGCGTCCGCTGACTCGGCCCAGGCTTTGCTGCCCCCCTTTCTGCTGCATCACGACCACGTACAGCTGGGCGTCCTCTCCCTGGACGTGGAGCAATCCCAGAAGTGGCTGAGGCAATTGAACTCCCTTTCCTCTCACCCCGCGAAACCCTGCCAGACATGTTGCTAGTAATGAATCACTGGATGCAGTGGGCACAGTACAAGGTCACTGAAGGATGCACCAGGCACAGTACAACGGCACTGAAGGATGCAGTGGACACAGTACAAGGTCACTGAAGGATGCAGTGGGCACAGCAGTGGGCACTGGATATACCACTAGGTCACTGAAGGATGCAGTGGGCACAGTACAAGGTCACTGAAGGATGCAGTGGGCACAGCAGTGGGCACTGGATATACAACTAGGTCACTGAAGGATGCAGTGGGCACAGTACAAGGTCACTGAAGGATGCAGTGGGCACAGCAGTGGGCACTGGATATACAACTAGGTCACTGAAGGATGCAGTGGGCACAGTACAAGGTCACTGAAGGATGCAGTGGGCACAGTACAAGGTCACTGAAGGATGCAGTGGGCACAGTACAAGGTCACTGAAGGATGCAGTGGGCACAGCAGTGGGCACTGGATATACAACTAGGTCACTGAAGGATGCAGTGGGCAAAGTACAAGGTCACTGAAGGATGCAGTGGGCACAGTACAAGGTCACTGAAGGATGCAGTGGGCACAGTACAAGGTCACTGAAGGATGCAGTGGGCACAGCAGTGGGCACTGGATATACAACTAGGTCACTGAAGGATTCAGTGGGCACAGTACAAGGTCACTGAAGGATGCAGTGGGCACAGCAGTGTACACTGGATCAACCACTAGGTCACTGAAGGATGCAGTGGGCACAGTACAAGGTCACTGAAGGATGCAGTGGGCACAGTACAAGGTCACTGAAGGATGCAGTGGGCACAGTACAAGGTCACTGAAGGATGCAGTGGGCACAGCAGTGGGCACTGGATATACAACTAGGTCACTGAAGGATTCAGTGGGCACAGTACAAGGTCACTGAAGGATGCAGTGGGCACAGCAGTGTACACTGGATCAACCACTAGGTCACTGAAGGATGCAGTGGGCACAGTACAAGGTCACTGAAGGATGCAGTGGGCACAGTACAAGGTCACTGAAGGATGCAGTGGGCACAGCAGTGTACACTGGATATACCACTAGGTCACTGAAGGATCCAGTGGGCACAGTACAAGGTCACTGAAGGATGCAGTGGGCACAGCAGTGGGCACTGGATATACAACTAGGTCACTGAAGGATGCAGTGGGCACAGTACAAGGTCACTGAAGGATGCAGTGGGCACAGTACAAGGTCACTGAAGGATGCAGTGGGCACAGCAGTGGGCACTGGATATACAACTAGGTCACTGAAGGATGCAGTGGGCACAGTACAAGGTCACTAAAGGATGCAGTGGGCACAGCAGTGGGCACTGGATATACAACTAGGTCACTGAAGGATGCAGTGGGCACACAAGGATGTCACACTGTGTAATGAGATGCTCATATGCCAGCGAGCGAGCAGTGGGCACTGGGCACGGCACAAGGTCACTGACAGAATGAATGAACAGCGCTGGCAGAGAGTGGCGGCGCCGGCGGTGTGACTGGCTGCCTGCAAATAGTACAAGTGTATAACTGTCACTGGAATATGCAAGTGAACACTGCAGTTGCACTAACCTGCCTGCCTGCACTACACACAGATAATCCCCACTCCCACTACACTGACTACACTGCAGCACTGAACCTGCCTGCACTACACACAGTTAAATAATCACTAGACTCCCACACTCCCACTACACTACACTGACTACAACTAACTACAGCAATCACTCACTGACTAGCTAACTGTGTACAGTATAAGAGCAGTGTTAGCAAAAAAAAAACGGTTTGTTTTTAACACAACAAATGCACTTGCTCAAACAACAATGGCCTGGAGATAATCCTCTCAGCACCACAGTCTAGCAAGGACAGAGCTTTTCCATCATGGCCGCCGCTTTATATTGAGGAGGGGAGGGCATAGCTCCCCTCCTGTGATTGGTTGCTAGGGCCTGGCTGGGGCACTCTGATTGGCCTGCAATGTGTCACTTCCGCATAGTTTGACGCATTTCCGCAAACCACGACTTCAGCGCCGGGTTTGCGTGATTTCTGTCCGCATTCACGTGTAGCCGAAGCAGATTTTCGTGGTTGAAAATCTATTCACGGATTTTCGTGTCCGAGGCGGAATGCGTCAAAATGGTTGTGAATCCACGCGTAAGCGTGATCACGACCTGGCGGTGAGCACCACTGCCTAGCATACACATGACCTGTCTACCACTGAAGGATGTTGGTTTCCTGTAACAGCTTGCATGCAACTTGTTAAGTACTCATCCCTCCCACTGCGGAGAAGTCATCCTTGATGGGAAGGGACCTAACACTAAGGCTGGGTCCACACTAGACCCGGTTGCAGGACGGACCCTGCAGTCCGGATCAGGGGAAGTACCCACCGTACTGCAAACTGATGAAAGTGCATCAGTTTTGCATCAGTTTTGTATCAGTTTCCGTTCAGGTTTTTCCCTGACAGAAAACGTCTCTATCATTAGGAAGGAGTGGGAGGATTTTTTGGGCCAATCATAAAGCTCAGGCTATCCGTTTTCACATCCGTTTTTTGCCTGTGGAGCTGGAGATGCGTTTTCTCATTGCTTTCACTACCCCTGCGTGTATCCGTGGTCCTGATCCGTTGCGTGAAAATGCAGCAGGTCCGGACCTTCCGTTCAGGTTTTGAAAACGGATCCCCGCAAACGCAGACGGATCCGTTTTTTACTTGGGTGAGGCTGGCTGCTATTTTAAACATTAGTATCCGGGACTCCGTTTTTCATCAGGTTTGAAAAACGCAGCCACGGATACGTTTCCGGACCTAGTGTGGACCAGCTCTAACTGCGGAGAAGTCCCCTCCCATCAAGGATGACTTCTCCGCAGTGGGAGGGACGAGTACTTAACAAGTTGCATGCAAGCTGTTACAGGAAACCAACATCCTTCAGTGGTAGACAGGTCGTGTGTATGCTAGGTGTGTATTTTCTCCCACAAGTGGGGCTTGCACTCTCTTGCAGGTAAGCACTTATCTGTTTTTAAGTAGTGCTGTTCATTTTCTTGCCATGTACTAATTTAATTCATTTTTGGTCAGCTGCTCCCACTTAACAGCTTTGCTTTTGGTGTATATGCAGAGCTTCTGTTTGGGTTCAAGGTGCGTTTGCCGTTTCTGGGGGAGCTCAGTGCACCTCTGATTGGGGGCCATTCGGAGGCGGCCTAGTGATGCGCTGGTCCTGGTAACCACTAGAAGGAGCTCTAGTTTCTGACTTACTCTTTTTTAGTTAAAAATCCGCTCTTTGTCTCCCTGGTTTCTGAGCTGATTGCTGTATAGTGGTTTAAAGGACCACTATCGCGAAAAAAGTAGGCAGTTACAATCTGGGCCAGTACATCTCCTCATAGGGGATTCTTAGGGTGGCCATACATGGTACAATTTTTCATTTTTTTTCGATTAGATAATTTAGTTCGATTATTCCTTTAGATCGAATATAAAGATTTTTCCAGCATTTCCGATCTGATTTTTCTCGAAAAAACGGGATAATCGTTCGAATTTCTTGATCGAAAAAAAAAATATTTTCAACTTTCATTTGATTTGATCATTTAGATCGAATAAACGAGATAATTGAACGTTTTTATTGTTCCATGTATGGCCACCATTAGGGTTTTCTTTGTTTTCAACATCATTTCCTGAACAGCAGTTTAACTGCCAAAATAGTAAGATACCAGCCAGCCTCCATAATCACTTGCACACAATTTTGTCAGCTAGACTTTGCAACTGCTGTTCAGGAAATTGTTGAAAACAAAAAAAAAACAAACCCTGAGAATCCCCCATGAATAGATGGACTGGCCCAAAACCTGTTCTGTCATTTTAACAGCATATTTTTTTCCCGATAGTGGTCCTTTAAAGAGGAACTCCAGTGAAAATGATGTAATAAAAAAATGCTTCATTTTTACAATAATTATGTATAAATGATTTAGTCATTGTTTGCCTAATATAATATCTTTTAAATCCCTGATTTACATTCCGACATTTATTACATGGTGACATTTTTACTGTTGGCAGGTGATGTTGCTGCTGCTTGCTTTTTTTGGCAGTTGGAAACAGCTGTAAACAGCTATTTCCCACAATGCAACAAGGTTCACAAACAGGAAACTGCCAGGAGTACCACGATCCTCAGAGTTTCTTGTGGGAGGGGTTTCGCCACAATATCAGTCATACAGCGCCCCCTGATGGTCTGTTTGTGAAAAGGAATATATTTCTCATGTAAAAGGGGGTATCAACAACAACAACAACAACAAATAACATTTGTAGAGCGCTTTTCTCCCATAGGACTCAAAGCGCATAAGCATGGCTCAGGCCATCGTGGTACAGAGGAAGAATTTTATAAGTCCGGAAATGCCAGGCTAAACAGGTGGCTTTTCAGTCTGGATTTGAATAGCTCCAGGGATGGTGCTGTCTTTACTGGGTGTGGCAGGGAGTTCCAAAGAGTAGGGGCACTCTGGGAGTGACCAAGTTTATAGAACTTGCTGATCTGAGGTTGTGAGAGGTGTGGTGCAGCTTCAGCAAGTCCTTCATGTATCCAGGGCCCAGATTGTGCAGGGATTTGAATGTCAGCAGTCCAATATTGAAGAGTATTCTCCATTCTACTGGTAGCCAGTGCAGTGAGCGAAGGATCGGTGTAATGTGACAGCGGCGAGGCTGGTTTGTTAGCAATCTGGCAGCAGCTTTCTGCACTAATTGCAGGCGACGCAGGTCCTTTTTGGGGAGGCCAGCATAAAGGGCATTGCAGTAATCCAGCCGTGATGTGATGAAGGCGTGAACTAGGGTTGGAAGATCCTCTGGGGGAATCAGATGTTTAAAGAGAACCAGAGATGAAGCACCCTCATGTATTTTATTACATTTATCAGTGGGAACATGACAGTAAACACCTTCCCTGCTTTTAGTTTCATTGTTATCTGCTTAATTAGTCTATTAGCAGCTGTGATAAGAATCCACCGACTATTCAGTCGAGGTTTGACCTGGAATCATTATAGCTGAGTCACTCTTCTGTGAAGTTTTTTCAAGCCCAAGCCTTCCCCCTCCTGGCTTAAATCTTCTGCTTTGCATACTGAGAGCTGTGATGACTGGGAGGGGGCTGCTCCTGAGAGAGAAGCCCTGTGGCTGTAATATGATCCCTGTGTGCTCTGTGTGCACTCTGTCTGCATAGATACTGATGATGACTGCAGTTTCATTCCTATGAGAGACACTTCCTACAGCACATAATACAAAATGAAAGCACATAGATGAAAGGCTGCATTTAGCCTAGATAGCAGCATAGTCTCATATAGCCTAGACAGCACATCCAGGACAGTTTATAACCTGGAAGCAGAAAGCATATGAGCCGGCGGCCATATTGGATATTTCCTGAAGCAATAATGGATAAAAAACACTCAAAAAGGCACACCAGAGCGGCAAAATTATCAGGTAGAGCATTTATTCTTTACAAGCTATCGACTGATATGTTTATTTTGTGTGAAACGTTCATCTCTGGTTCCCTTTAATCTTTGCAATGTTCTTCAGATGAAAGTAGGAAGATTTAACTACAGATGAAATTTGGTTTCTGAAACTCAAATCCCCATCGATTAGTACGCCAAGGCCGCGCACAAGGTTGGAGCTGTTTATGTCTGAATTCCCAATCCTGATTGGTGTTGCTTTAGGATAGAGCTGTTTTGATGGCGAGCACTGGCTTTGGACAAGGAGGACCTCAGTTTTGTCAGCATTCAGTTTTAACCAGTTATCATTCATCCATGCCTGTAGCTCAGCTAAGCAAGAATTTATTTTTGGATAGGGTCTGTTCCACCAGGTTTGAAGGACAGGTATAGCTGTGTGTCATCGGCGTAGCAGTGGTACGTCAGGCCATGTCCTTGGATAAGTGTACCGAGTGGCAACATGTAGATTGCAAACAGCAGAGGGGATAGGATTGATCCTTGTGGCACTCCGAATTGTAGAGGTGCAGGTTTGGACATTATAGGTCCTAGGGATACTCTCTGTGTTCTGTCAGTCAGGAATGATCTGAACCACTGGAGGACTGATCCACTGATGCCACAGTACTCCTGCAGTCTGTTAAGCAGGATTTCATGGTCAACTGTATAAAAAGCCGCTGAGAGATCCAACAGGATTAGGATGGAACATTCCCCTCTGTCCCTTGCCATGAGCAGATCGTTGCAGACTTGCATGAAGGCTGTTTCACAGCTGTGGTGTTTCTTAAAGCCAGATTGTAGAGGATCCAGGATGTTGTTTACTGACAGCCTGGTTTCAAGTAGCAGATAGACAGCCTTTTCAATAACTTTACCTAAGAAGGGGAGGTTGGAGACAGGTCTGTAGCTGCTCATTGCATCTGGATCCATGGAAGGTTTTTTTAAGAAGGGGCTTGATGATTCCTTCTTTTAAAGAGGTAGGAAACCTCCCTGCTTGCAGAGAGCAATTTACTATTTTGTGAAATGCTGGACCAAGCAGGTCAGGACATTTCAGCATATGTTTAGTTGGTCCAGGGTCCAGGTCGCAGGTTGTCTGGCGGAGACGACAGAGGATGTCTGAGATCTCTTCCTCACTAATACTTTTGAAGTCAGTCCAGGGTGTTAGGTTGTTTTTGCAGCTATTTCCAGGAGTTGCATGAGTCTTGGGTGCTGTGGACTGAATGAGAGACCGAATAGAGGATACTTTGTCAGCAAAGTAGCAAGCAAATTTCTCACATAGCTCCTTTGAGGGAGTTATAGTAGGCTTTAGGCAGGATGGGTTACATAGTCTATCAACTGTGCGGAATAGTTGGGCTGGTCTGTTGGCGGCCTTTGCAATCTCCTGTGATAGGTAGGAGGATTTTTTCTTGGTGATCGCATTTTGGTAGCTTTCCAGGTGAGAGACAAGGGTGTGTTTATCTTTTGAATTCTGAGATTTTCGCCACTTCCTTTCTAGTCTGCGCACTTCTTTCTTTAGATCCTTTAGTGAGCTGTCAAACCACCGTGCATGGTGAAGTGGTGTAGACTGTTTAATGCGAACTGGAGCAAGGGCGTCATAGGCAGATGACACTGCATGGTTGTACATCAAGACCATGGAGTCTGGGTCTGCACAATGATTGGTTAATGTGTCGAAGTTGAGGATATTCTGAATGTGCTGGGGTGAGACATCTTTCAGAGAACGGTATTTTATGAGTTCTTTCCCTCTGTGTTTTATCGCTGGTGCTGTCAGAGAGAAGTGGATGGTGTGGTGGTCTGACCATACCACTGGGTTTATATCCATGTGTGATATTATAAGTCCACAATGAAATATAAGATCCAGGGTGTGCCCTTTCTTGTGGTAGAGATGAGCGTAATGACCTAATTACGATTTTGCGAAATTTCGCGTAATTAGTGTAATTACGATTATGGCCGTAAGTACATAATCGTAATGAAGAAGGATTTCGCGAAATTTCGCGTAAGCGTAATTTTCGCGTAATTTTCGCATTACAGTCGTATCATGCCGTAATTTCGCATTAAACGCTACCGTAATTTCGCGTTAAACTTAAACCGTAACGCTCCGTATAATATAAAAAAGCCGCCGACTTTAAGGGTTAATAGCAAAGCCCCCTTAAATGCTAAGAGCCTCAAATTTGGAGAATATATTAAGGAGATCAGGAGGAATAAGAGGAAAATTTTTTTTTTCAAAAAGACCTTATAGTTTTTGAGAAAATCGATGTTAAAGTTTCAAAGGAAAAATGTAAACATTTAAAAACCCGCCGACTTTAACGGTTAATAGCAAAGCCTGCTTAAAGTTTAGGAACACCAAATTCCCAGGGTATATTAAGGGGATCAGTGGGAATAAGAGGAAAAAAATGTTTTTCAAAAAGACCTTATAGTTTTTGAGAAAATTGATTTTTAAGTTTCAAGGGCGAAAATGTCTTTTAAATGCGGAAAATGTCAGTTTTTTTTGCACAGGTAACAATAGTGTATTATTTTCTTAGATTCCCCCAAGTGGGAAGAGTTTTACTTACTTCGTTCTGAGTGTGGGAAATATTAAAAAAAAACGACGTGGGGTCCCCCCTCCCAGACCTCTTTAACCCCTTGTCCCCCATGCAGGCTGGGATAGCCAGAATGCGGAGCACCGGCCGCGTGGGGCTCCGCACCCTGACTATACCAGCCCGCATGGTCCATGGATTGGGGGGTCTCGGAAGGGGAGGGGCAGCCAAGCTTTCCCCTCCCCCTCCGAGCCCTTGTCCAATCCAAGGACAAGGGGCTCTTCTCCACCTCCGATGGGCGGTGGAGGTGGAGGCCGCGATTTCCTGGGGGGGAGGTTCATGGTGGAATCTGGGAGTCCCCTTTAAAAAGGGGTCCCCCAGATGCCCACCCCCCCTCCCAGGAGAAATGAGTATAGAGGTACTTGTACCCCATACCCATTTCCTTTAAGAGTTAAAGTAAATAAACACACAGACACTTAGAAAAAGTATTTTAATTGAACAAAAAACATAACCACGAAAAAAGTCCTTTAATATTCTTAATTAACCATTAATACTTACCTGTCCCTTTAAATAAATGATCCCTCGCAATATCCTCGGAAATGTTCTATCAGTTACAATGTAACAAAGTTATTACAATGTAACAACTTTGTTACATTGTAACTACGCCGCACCCGACGCCACTCGCCGCTCAGCCGCCGCATACGCGTCCGTGCAGGACGCTAAGTCCCCGCAGCTCCCGCTGTCCACCCCGCCCACATCTGTCACCCACATGTCACCCACATGTGGGTGACATGTGGGTGACATGTGGGAGAGGCGGGGAGGGCAGCGGAGCCGGCGGGGACTTAGCGTCCTGCACGGACCCGACAGAGCTCTGAGCTATATAGCTCAGAGCTCTGAGAAGCATCTTTGTATTTGGGCTCCAAGGAGCCCCATTGGTCCTTAGCAGACCAATGGGGTTCCTTCAAATCAGAAGGAACCCCATTGGTCTGCTAAGGACCAATGGGGCTCCTTGGAGCCCAAATACAAAGATGCTTAGAGAGCTCTGAGCTATATAGCTCAGAGCTCTGTCGGGTCCTGCAGCGCAGACGCGGTGGCGGCGGCGGCGGTGAGTGACCTCGGGTGCGGCGTAGTTACAATGTAACAAAGTTGTTACATTGCAATAACTTTGTTACATTGTAACTTATAGAACATTTCCGAGGATATTGCGTGGGATCATTTATTTAAAGGGACAGGTAAGTATTAATGGTTAATTAAGAATATTAAAGGACTTTTTTCGTGGTTATGTTTTTTGTTCAATTAAAATACTTTTTCTATGTGTTTGTGTGTTTATTTACTTTTAACTCTTAAAGGAAATGGGTAAGGGGTACAAGTACTTCTATACTCATTTATCCTGGGAGGGGGGGTGGGCATCTGGGGGACCCCTTTTTAAAGGGGACTCCCAGATTCCACCATGAACCCCCCACCCAGGAAATCGCGGCCTCCACTTCCACCGCCCATCGGAGGTGGAGAAGAGCCCCTTGTCCTTGGATTGGACAAGGGCTCGGAGGGGGAGGGGAAAGCTTGGCTGCCCCTCCCCTTCCGAGACCCCCCAATCCATGGACCATGCGGGCTGGTATAGTCAGGGTGCGGAGCCCCACGCGGCCGGTGCTCCGCATTCTGGCTATCCCAGCCTGCATGGGGGACAAGGGGTTAAAGAGGTCTGGGAGGGGGGACCCCACGTCGTTTTTTTTTTATATTTCCCACACTCAGAACGAAGTAAGTAAAACTCTTCCCACTTGGGGGAATCTATGAAAATAATACACTATTGTTACCTGTGCAAAAAAAACTGACATTTTCCGCATTTAAAAGACATTTTTGCCCTTGAAACTTAAAAATCGATTTTCTCAAAAACTATAAGGTCTTTTTGAAAAATTTTTTTTCCTCTTATTCCCACTGATCCCCTTAATATACCCTAGGAATTTGGTGTTCCTAAACTTTAAGCAGGCTTTGCTATTAACCGTTAAAGTAGGCGGGTTTTTAAATGTATACATTTTTACTTTGAAACTTTAACATCGATTTTCTCAAAAACTATAAGGTCTTTTTGAAAAATTTTTTTTTCCTCTTATTCCTCCTGTTCTCCTTAATATATTCTCCAAATTTGAGGCTCTTAGCATTTAAGGGGGCTTTGCTATTAACCCTTAAAGTCGGCGGCTTTTTTATATTATACGGAGCGTTACGGTTTAACGCGAAATTACGGTAGCGTTTAATGCGAAATTACGGCATGAACGAAACGCGAAATTTCGCGTTGAAAATTACGCTTACGGTATTTTCAATTACGATTTTAATGGCAATTTCGCTACGCTAATTTCGCATCGTAATCGCAAATTTCGCATGCGTAATTATAGTAATGCGAAATTACGAAAATTTCAGCTCAACTTCTAGGCGTGAGGCGTGATTATCCACCCATGCATTAAAATCTCCCAGAATGATCCATCTAGGGTGTTCCACTGTAAGGCAGGATAAGAGTTCAGAGATTTCTTTAAGAAAGGCTGGACCATTTCCTGGGGGGTGGTATATGAGCAATATGTTGATGTTTACTTCTGCTGACAGTTGTGCTGCAAGACATTCAAAGGTTTCAGTGGGGCCTATGGCCAGCTACTGATTGGGATAAAGTTCAATTCTTGGTCGGAGTTCCTCTTTAAAAATATTAGAGGATGAGGCTTAGCAGGACAGCCAGGTAGTCTGCATTGTTTAAAAGGAAATAATATGGCAGCCTTCATGTCCCTCTCGGTTCAGCTGTGCTTTAATGGATCAGGGTCACGGCCGCCATCACGGATTAGACTATAACGTTAATAGCAGATCCCCCATACATGCTACACTCACCAAAATTGCATGGATTATAAAGGTGAGCAGTGGCTACAGCGTAAAAAAAATGCAAAAATAACTTTTAGGCCTTTTTCACAGTGGGACGTTAAAGTACCACGATATGAAAAATTGTAACTCAAACTAACGCACAGCAATGCAAAGTCTGTGTGACATTCACAGTGCACACATTGGGCTCGATTCACAAAGCGGTGATAACTCAGTTATCACGCCTAAAAGACTTTAGGCGTGATAACCTTTGCACCAGCAAAGTTATCACCGCTTTGTGCTCTAACTCGCGCGAAGTTTCTGCGCGTACGTGCGCGCGCAAAGTTCCATAGGGCTTAATGGGAGCTTCGCGCGAAGCGGGGGCCGCTGCGCACACGCGTGCACGGTTGCGCGCGGAAAATTCGCGCGAGTTTCTTCTTATCATGCCTAAACTGAGTTTAGGCGTGATAAAGGGGTTTTCACAGGCGTGCAAAGTGTTTGCACCGCTTTGTGAATCAAGCCCCTTGTGTTGTATGTAACGTGTAGCAATATTTAGAAAGTGCTGCATGCTGTGCATTTAGCAATACATTTGCTGCGGTATGTGTGTTGCACATGCTCAGTTATGTGTTGTTTTTTTTTAAATGTAATGCATGCACCGTTTTCGTTCTATCACTATGTAACGAAAACGGCACACCAAGAGACACATAAAGCAGTGCAAAATAATGTCCAATTGCATAACCTACATGATCTGCGTTAGGGGCACGTTGTGCGACTTTAACGTCGTATCAAATGCAACGTCCCACTGTGAAAGAGCCCTTAGTTTTTTTATAAAATCGATTTTAAAGTTTCAAATACAAAAAGTATTTGTGATTAAAAAACGCCAAAACCCGCTGACTTTAGCGGGTAATAGCAAAGCCTCCTTACATGCTAGAGACATCAAATTTGCCAGATATGTTAAGAAAAACCATGGGAACAAGAGGAAAATCTGAATCCGAACCTCGTGATCAGGAAAAACAGCTCGTGATCGCGAGTCACCCGTGATCACGAGGCCGTGGAGAGCAACACTTTTGAAAAGGAGTAACAATCGCTGCTGCTCTGTGCAGCCAATTACTGATGCAGCAAAGTAGCAGTCTCTGGACAGTCCCATAGCAGCAGTAAATCCAGAATCCTGTTTCGAAAATGGCAAAGAAGTGAAATATGAGGCTATTGTCAGTTTTGGAAATTCTTATCTGGCTATGAATTGAATTGGAAGGATAGTTTTTAATAATATTAAGTTACAAAGAGATTTGTGCAGCACAGTTCTATATTCCTGAAAATTTAATAACCAATGTGGAATTCCCAATAAAAGGCATCTAATATTATAATTTTTTTTTTATTTATACAGTGCCTACATCTTACATAGCGTTGTACATAGTACAATAACAAACAATAATGGTGAGCATAGATACATGATGAGCAGTTCAACATACTGTGCAATAAGGGCATCCAGTGGCACAAGCATAAATATATACAATTGATATGTAGGTTAAAAACATCGCCAATATTGGTACATGCTCATTTAATACATGCTCATTTATTAAAATACACAGACACAGGAAACAAAAGGGGGTTTTCCCTGCCCCTGCAAGACTGCTAACAAGTTTGCATGAACAATGAACAATATCCTCAGAAATCGACTAATAGTGATCCAGTTAGTGTTAAAGGGACTCCGAGCAGTGCAGAAACTGTGGAAAGATGCATATAATTTTAAAGCTCTCTTTCTCCTCTTTCCAATGATATACAAACCGCCGACCTACGCCTTTTAGTTTTCGCTATTTTCGCGATTGAAATTGCAGCGGCAGCGATTTCAATCGCGAAAATAGAGAAAACTAAAAGGCGTAGGGCGACGATTTAGGTGTCGCCAGAAAGAGGAGAAATAGAGCTTTAAAATGATATCCATCTTTCCATAGTTACATTGTATTACACAGGGCGACTTTTTCTGCTGAATGGAGCTGCTGACACTGGGGAAAGTGTCGCCCTGTGTAATACAAGTAACTATGGAAAGATGGATATCATTTTAAAGATCTATTTCTCCTCTTTCTGGCGACACCTAAATTGTCGCCCTACGCCTTTTAGTTTTCTCTATTTTCACGATTGAAATCGCGGCTGCGTCAATTTCAATCGCGAAAATAGCGAAAACTAAAAGACGTAGGGCGGTGGTTTATGTATCATTGGAAAGAGGAGAAAGAGAGCTTTAAAATGATATGCATCTTTCCATAGTTTCTGCACTGCTCGGAGTCCCTTTAAAGTGGAACTGTATCCAAGGATTGAACTTCATCCTAGTCAGTAGCTGATACCCCATTACCCATGATAAATATTTTCCTTTTCTCGAATAGATTATCAGGGATATGTGTATGGCTCATATTGTGGTGAAACCCCTCCCACAGTGTGATGTCATGACCATGGTCCTTACAGTTTGCTGTCTGTAAACCTTGCTGCATTGTGGGAAATAACAGCTGTTTCCAACCGCCAAGCAACCAGTATCTCCCTCTGTGCATATGTATATCTAAAGGAAAACCCTTTAGCCTATTGCATTGTTAGGGGGTGTGGTTATAGATAATGGCAGTTGGTGTTGTCTCGAATTTTTCTTGTCTGCCAGTAGTAACATGATAATGGGCAGGCCCATTGTGGATCAAAAAACATGAACAAATTACACGGTAAATATTAATGATTTCTTGATCTCTCTTCTATTTTTTAATTTCTCTCTTTGCAATGTATTGATTTATTTTTTTCCCTTTTCCCTAAAGTTCCTCTTTAAGGGTGGTAAGATGAGACTCCTGGTCTTTTGGAATTGCCCCAAGTGTGCCGACCATCATAGGTTCAACAACTGTCTTTATCTGCCACTCAATGTCACTCTATAGATATTTGTGTATTGTGCTCTTCTCCAACTGCTTATCTTCCTCTCCACAGCTGCCTGTTCATCTTATCAATCAGCATGACATCAGGAGCCGCAGTATATGCACAATCTTAGATGTTTTCATGGTAGAATAGGAACGCGCTTACAGAGATGGCCTTGACGTGGCACTGCAACTTCCCTTATGTATACAGATATCATGTGTGAGAAATATCTGAAAATGACATGCTAACGTTGGTATAGTGCCTTTCTTTCATCCAATTTAAAGTACATGAGAGCTGCAGCCACTAAGGATGTGGTCAGTAGGCCACCCTAGAGTGTTAAGCAGTCTTTCCCAAGAACTCCTTACTGAATAGGTACTGGCACAGACTGGTCTCCTACATGAAACAAGGTGTCTTTGATAAATAAGACAACCTTCTTCAGGCAGCAGACATTTGCTGGATGTCTATAGGCACTCCGGTGCAGAGTTTTTTGGTTTCTGTAAAAGCTTGTTGATTAGCTCATGTAAGATAAGCCTCATTCAACCCTTTGCTTGCCAAGCATGTACCTGGTACATTACGGTAGGCAAAGACTCCAACTGCCAAAAACGTACCTAGGGCTTGATTCAGTAAACGGTGCTAACCCAGTTAGCACGCCTAAATACTTTGGGCATGATAACTAGGTTGCTAACTGGGTTAGCACCCTTTACTAAATTCAAAAGTCTATACAAAGTCCCGTGCGCAAAACTTTGCGTGCACACAGCTCGATGTGAGCGAAACGGTGCATCGCGGTGAGACGAAAGCGCCGTTTTCGTTGCACCACAATGCTCCGTTTCACGAGCACCGCACTGTGTGCACGCAAAGTTTTGCGCGCGATGTGAATTTAGTAAACGGTGCTAACCCATTTAGCACCACAAACCATCACTGCTACAGGTTGCAACCTTCCCACATATTTAAACGGTGCCTTCCCTTTTACAGTCTGAACAGCAGAATAATGCAATCCAGGCAGAAGCAGCCTCTTCTACATAGGCCAAAACTGATTTGCTCCTAGTCATGTGATCACAATTTAAAGGAAATTTTTTTTGCAGCAGCAGAAGCATCACTTCAGACAAAAAGGTCACATTTGTGTGCTCTGATCACTAAGCTGTTAGATGGTCTTTTTAGATATGGGCAGGAGGCACTCCAATGCGGGGGGTAATAGTGGTTGGTTTTTAAGGGCCCAGCCCTGCAGATAACTGATGACATCATCAGTGATAGCAAAGGACACCTCTGCCGATGAGAGGTTTCTGCCTGTGATTATTGCAAGCTATTGAGCTGTAAAAATATAGTGCCTGTATATAACTATAAATACACAGATGAGGTAGGTACAACAGTGGCTCCTTCCACCACCTACTCCCTGTACTGATATCAGACCTGCATACTATTCTTGAGCTCGTTGAATACATAACAATGAAAAAATTACAAATGAACATTTTCTGACATTATGTAGGCTTATTGATTGATTCCATGGTTTAATTTAAAAATATGTTCACACTGCTAAATGGTTTTGTACGTCTCCCAACACGTTAATAATTGTTGTAATGTCCTTTGGGCATACCAATAAAAAAGACTCAGCAGTTTTATTACCACTTGCACGTGAAAACATTTAACAGAACGGAATATGTGGTCAGCATTCCTTGGCCACCAGGTGGAGACAGTGTAACTACATAAGTCAAAGTAAATCAATTGCAAGGATCTAGATGTGCATCCTAATGACTTTCTATCATGTGCATCATTGAATTCATTTATGCAGGGTATGCCTGTCAATAGCTGACATCACACACACACGTGCATCTGTGTCTGCACAACCACTTCTGGAAACTGAAATGTAAATTTGCAGCGCTTATTTAATCAGGCAAGAGCGAAGCGCAGTAATCCACAGCAACCAATCAGTAATTAGTTTGCATTGAACTGCTGTCAATATACTCTCTTCTAATTGGTTGCTCTTGGTTATGTGATTTGCCCTGTCTTATGAAATGTTATTAGAACTAAAGCAGTAATTCATTTTTAGAATAATTTACCTCCATATTATATAGGTACACACAGTATATGCATTGACATATTTGTACTTTTAAAATATGCAGTGACTTTTTTATGTATTTATTACATAAGCACGTAAGGGACTTCACCTAAGACAATGGGGTTGTATATAATAACAACATAGGCGATATAATAAATTAATATTATTTATTGGAATTATATAGCGGCCAACACATTATGCAGCACTGTACAATAAATAAGTTTACAGGGGGGACCGAAAACACAATAAGATTCACAATTCCAGACAATACACTGGAGTGGAGCCATTCCCAATGCATTTCATCATATAACTCATCAGCCCCTGGCTTGTGAATGCAGAAAGATAAGCTGGGTTGGACTGTTTAATGAGAGCAAGTGCCCTTTTAAGAATTTGTTTTTATTAAATGCGTGTTATTTTGATGTGACCCAAGGATAAAGCAGCAAGCCCATTATTGTTAGGCTGGGGATAGGCAGAGTGGAGAGCGCACCATTATAACATTATTTCAATTTATATTAGATCACAGAAAGGGCTGCCAAAACATAAGTAAATCGACAGTTGTGCAACTGAAGTAGCATTATTCACGATAAAATATTTTCGGAATAAATCCAGGCTTTCCCTGAGCTTGTTAAGCCAGCACTAGCTTACTGACCTTTAAGCAACCATATTTATTGTTCAAGAAGACCCAGTCAAGGACTGTACACATTTGCCATCAAATAGCAAAACAAAATGTAATAAATCCAGGCCATGTTGCAGAAATATTTATTGAGCCTGGGAGATACCCCGTAAATCAGGTTCAAAATATCATCTTTAAGTGGTATGAAACTTAGCATTTCTTCTTTGTTCTAAAATATTATTTACAGTATAAAATCCACTACTACTGCAAAAAAAAATTGTAGCAGAACAGCATTCAAACAGTTAAACAAAGCCCTTTATTCTTCGGTGGAAAGCTCCTTGCTTCAGTGGAAAGCTTGTGGCTGCATCCAAAGAGGTGATAACATTATCCTTTGTTTACATTCCTTTGTCAGATACATTTAGCAAACATTAGCACACTGCCGAAACTGAGCTGTACTGATATGAGAAGCAAAAAGAGCTGAGAAGTGATCACTAGATATATTTTAATATATAAATACAGCAGCTATGCAATAAAATGCGTAGAAAAACTATAAGATGCAAGATAAACTGTATTTTGGGAATTTGTCATTCGTAAACAGATAATATTACTTGTGCACAAAAGCAAACTGGATGGGTGATAAATAGTAGGAAAATACATTTTTATTGAGAGTTTTGTCACAGTTTTATCCCACTTTAACATTAGTACCTCTTACTACTATTGCAAAAGTTAAGAGCCCATAGACAGACTTTTCAAACTTAACAAAGTAAAGCTATGTAAGCCACCAACTTATGTAAAGAGACCTTTAATGATTGTCCAAGGGATACAGCAAAAAAAGACAGTTGATGCCATTCACACCACGTCCTTAGTCAATAACGGTTGTATTGTCTGTTAGACACTCACATATTAACCCTAAAATTTGCTTCCCATCTGCAGCCAGAAACCAAAGGCCACTTGTGAGGATGCCCCCCCTCCCCCCCCCCCCCCCCCCAATTTGGTATGATCAAACAGCACCCAGCAATTCACTCTACTTCATTTAATGTTCTCACATGACATGCTGCAACTCAACACAATAGCACACTGGTTGGCTGTGAGTCTGTGATAAACAGACTGCTCACCCTTAGCCACTCCATTCCTCCTCAGTCAGGACAGCAGTGCCACCTCCTCCCTTCTGCTATGCAAGTCAAATGATGATCTCTTCACCTCGCTCTTCTCTCGCTTCTCCTCCTAGTCTTACTGCATGCCTTTAGTGTAAACACAGTACAAAAATGCTGCCCCTGTAATCTCTGCATTTGATGCAAATGTTTCACCTTGCTTCATGAGAGAACCGGCCCTGAGTACGACTGCAAAAACTTTTGGTTAAAGGAAACCTAAACTGACTTTAAAAAATAGAATTTCACTTACCTGGGGTTTCTGCCAGCCCTTTGCTGCCGCCCTGTGCCAGCGCCGTCACAGAACAATACTTGCGTACCACAGCGTGGCTAAGTTTAATTCTGCAGGGGTGTATGCAGGGGGCTGGCAGAGGCCCCAGGTAAGTGAAACTCTTTTCTTTCAAAGTCAGTTCAGGTTTCCTTTAAAAGTAGAGATGACAGTAAACGTTAATATAGTAGAGTATTGGTATGTATATTTTACTGATGTTCTACTTTTGGCTTCCCCTCTTGCTGAAACCGATGACAGAAATACACGTGACGTACCAGTTAAACATTACTATTGCTCCACTTTGTTGCAACTGTCAATCACTAACCTGAGACATGTTTTTGTGCTTCTGTTAATGATTGACAGAAGTGAAGGGAAAGAGGATTTTGCAGGAATAGATAAATATAATGTTTGTGTTTTGAATAGTTGCGAGGCTGTTGGAGCAAGTGACACAACTCTTTCACACCTCCTGACTACTCTTCTATTCTGTCTCTGAAGTAGGGACATCAGGCATCTCTTGAACAGACAGGAATGTAGAAATAGTCCTTTTGAATGTAATACTGCACAATACATTTGGGTAATTATTTTCTGAACAAGAACAACATCAAAATAACTATAACTACAAAAATACCTTCAGACAACAAAAAAGATGAGCATGCGAGGCAACAGCCAAATATAGTGTATTTCCCATATCATACAAGGGAGAGGTGTTGACAAAGTGTGGTGTTAATACTTGAGAAGGCAGGCACCTGAAATAGGCTGATAACCTATTACTGGCCTTGTGAGCACTATGCAATAATAACAGCACCATGGATAAGTGGTCAGCACTCTTGCGTTACAGTGCTAGGGTCACTCTTGCCTACGACACTATCTGCTTGGTGTTTGTATGTCAGCTTTGTGTTTTTAAAGGGAACCTTAACTGAGAGGGATATGGGTGTTTCCTTTTAAACAATACCATTTGCTTGGCAGTCCTGCTGATCTCTTTAGCTGCAGTATTGGCTCAATCACAGACCTGAAACAAGCATGCAGCTAATCCAGTCTGACTTCAGTCAGAGCACCTGCTCTGCATGCTTGTTCAGGGGCAGTGGATGAAAGTATTAGAGACACAGCATCTGCAGGAGGGTCAGGCAACTGGTATTATTTCAAAAGGAAAAATCCATATCCTACTCAGTTTAGGTTCCCTTTAAGGATTTCCTCATGGCATTTTGGTCACATCCCAACAACATACTGAAAAGTAGGGATGAGCCATGCCTGGTGCACACCAAAAACCGCTAGCGGATCCGCAAAATGCTAGCAGATTTTGAAACGCTTTTTCTTATTTTTCTGTAGCGTTTCAGCTAGCATTTTGCGGTTTTGGGAAGCGTTTTTGGTGTAGTAGATTTCATATATTGTTACAGTAAAGCTGTTACTGAACAGCTTCTGTAACAAAAACGCCTGGCAAACCGCTCTGAACTGCTGTTTTTCAGAGCGGTTTGCGTTTTTCCTATACTTTACATTGGAGGCAGAAACACCTCTGCAATCCAAAATCTGCAGCAGCCCGGGAGTATGCGTTTGTTCAAAACGCCTCCCGCTCTGATGTGCACCAGCCCATTGAAATACATTACCCAAGCGTTTCTACATACGCAAGCGGATCGAAAAACGCTGCCGAACCGCTCTGGTGTGCACTAGGCCTAACTGAAATTTTCAGCAAGAAAGGCCCAGTGAATTGCCATGTGGTTGCTTTCTTGCCCAATATTTGTGGGTTGTGCTACGGCACCAAAATGTTGTCGGGAATTGCAGAATAGGCACCTGCTGGGTAAATAATTTGCTCCCAGAATGCACAGCAAGCCCCAGAAGCCAATCAGCAGCGATACCACAGACACATATAAACAGCCCCGTTTCTTGCCCCGTGCGGAGCGTGCCGCCGCCCGGGGCGCTGTTGGGAGGGGGGCGCTATAATGGAGGGGGGAGCCGGAGCCGCGGGGAGGGCAGCCCGACCTCTCCCTCCCTCTCCTCTCCCGGGCGCCCTCCGTGCTCCCCCCTCAGATGCAGAGTTCGTGAGCAGCAGGGAAGCGCTGTTTACAACTCACCGGCTGCCTGGCTCCAAGCGCTGCTCTCTCGCCGCTGGTCTCCTCTCTCTCTCTGTATACGTACTGATACACGCTGCTTCCTGTAGCCGGAAGCAGCGTGTATCAGTATGTATACAGAGAGAGGAGACCAGCGGCGAGAGAGCAGCGCTTGGAGCCAGGCAGGTGAGCTGTAAACAGCGCTTCCCTGCTGCTCACGGACTCTGCATCTGAGGGGGGAGCACGGAGGGCGCCCGGGAGAGGAGAGGGAGGGAGAGGTCGGGCTGCCCTCCCTGCGGCTCCCCCCTCCATTATTGGGGGCATCTACCTATCTAACCTATTCTGGGGGCATCTACCTAATCTAACCTACGCTGGGGGGCAGCTGCTAATCTAACCTACGCTGGGGGGCACCTACCTATCTAACCTACACTGGGGGGCACCTACCTAATCTAACCTACACTGGGGGGCAGCTACCTATCTAACCTATACTGGGGGCAGCTACCTAATCTAACCTACGCTGGGGGGCAGCTACCTATCTAACCTATACTGGGGGCAGCTACCTAATCTAACCTACGCTGGGGGGCAGCTACCTATCTAACCTACACTGGGGGGGCACCTACCTAATCTAACCTACGCTGGGGGGCAGTAGTGTTGGGCGAACATCTAGATGTTCGGGTTCGGGCCGAACAGGCCGAACATGGCCGCGATGTTCGGGTGTTCGACCCGAACTCCGAACATAATGGAAGTCAATGGGGACCCGAACTTTTGTGGTTTGTAAAGCCTCCTTACATGCTACATACCCCAAATTTACAGGGTATGTGCACCTTGGGAGTGGGTACAAGAGGAAAAAATTTTTTAGCAAAAAGAGCTTATAGTTTTTGAGAAAATCGATTTTAAAGTTTCAAAGGGAAAACTGTCTTTTAAATGCGGGAAATGTCTGTTTTCTTTGCACAGGTAACATGCTTTTTGTCGGCATGCAGTCATAAATGTAATACATATAAGAGGTTCCAGGAAAAGGGACCGGTAATGCTAACCCAGCAGCAGCACACGTGATGGAACAGGAGGAGGGTGGCGCAGGAGGAGAAGGCCACGCTTTGAGACACAACAACCCAGGCCTTGCATGAGGACAAGAAGCGTGCGGATAGCATGCTTTGTACCACCATGCAGTCATAAATGTAATAAAGATAAGTGGTTCAATAAACAGGGACCACGCGGCAACGCTAACCCAGCAGCAGCACACGTGATGGAACAGGAGGAGGCGCAGGAGGAGAAGGCCACGCTTTGTGAGACACAACAACCCAGGCCTTGCATGAGGACAAAAAGCGTGCGGATAGCATGCTTTGTACCGCCATGTAGTCATAAATGTAATAAAGATAAGAGGTTCCATAAACAGGGACCGGCAACGGTAACCCAGCAGCAGCAGCAGCAGCACACGTGATGGAACAGGAGGAGGCGCAGGAGGAGAAGGCCACGCTTTGTGAGACACAACAACCCAGGCCTTGCATGAGGACAAAAAGCGTGCGGATAGCATGCTTTGTACCGCCATGTAGTCATAAATGTAATAAAGATAAGAGGTTCCATAAACAGGGACCGGCAACGGTAACCCAGCAGCAGCAGCAGCAGCACACGTGATGGAACAGGAGGAGGCGCAGGAGGAGAAGGCCACGCTTTGTGAGACACAACAACCCAGGCCTTGCATGAGGACAAAAAGCGTGCGGATATAGCAGCAATGCTTTTTGCCGCCATGCAGTCATAAATGTAATACAGATGAGAGGTTCAATAAACAGGGACCGGAAACGCTAAAAGATCCCAGATGTTCATCGGTCATGTTACTTGGTTGGGGTCCAGGAGTGTTGCGTAGTCGTTTCCAATCCAGGATTGATTCATTTTAATTTGAGTCAGACGGTCTGCATTTTCTGTGGAGAGGCGGATACGCCGATCTGTGATGATGCCTCCGGCAGCACTGAAACAGCGTTCCGACATAACGCTGGCTGCCGGGCAAGCCAGCACCTCTATTGCGTACATTGCCAGTTCGTGCCAGGTGTCTAGCTTCATGCCCGGTTTCAGGTCCAGCGGTGCCAGCCACAAATCCGTCTGTTCCTTTATTCCCCTCCAAATTTCCTCCCCTGTGTGCTGCTTATCCCCAAGGCAGATCAGCTTCAGCAACGCTTGCTGACGCATGCCAACAGCTGTGCTGCACTGCTTCCACGATCCTACTGCTGCTGGTGCTGGGTTAGCATTTCCGGATGAGGTACAGCTTTGAGATGCGTTGGAGGAGAAGGAGTCAGAGAGGTAGGTGCTGCTGTTGTTATCCAGCTGTTTGCGGCGTGGGCAACACCCGCGCCGTAGCAGGTGAGGAATCGCTGCCAGGCTCCACAAGGTTCACCCAGTGCGCGGTAAGGGAGATGTATCGACCCTGGCCGAACGCACTCGTCCAGGTGTCAGTGGTGAGGTGAACCTTGCAGGCAACGGCATTCTTCAAGCTTCGGGTTATTTAGCTGACCACGTGCTCATGCAACTCAGGCACTGCAGAGCGCGCAAAGTGGTAGCGGCTGGGAACCACGTAACGTGGGATGGCCACTGACATCATGCCCTTGAAGCTGTTTGTCTCCACCACTCGATATGGCAGCATTTCGCAGGCCAGAAGCTTGGCTATGCTGGCTGGCTGTTACTGCCACGGCCCGGGGGTCATTTGCTGGCAATTTCCTCTTGTGCTCAAACATCTCAGAGACAGACAACTCAACCGTAGCGCTGCACACCGAAGGGCTGTTGGTTGTTGTGTTTGATGAACACTGGGAGACCTCAAGAGCACTAGTCCGGAAAGTGACAGTGTCAGCATCGTCTGATGTTTGTGAATGTTGTGAACCACGCAATGGCTGGGCTACTGCTGCTGCTGAGGCGGGTCTGGTGGTGAGTCTGGTGAACCCAAGGGAGGCAGTGTTGCTGGTGGTACCCTGTCCTGCCGCGTTTGCCCACAGAGTGGGATGTTTGGATAGAATGTGGCGGCTCATGCTGGTGGTGGAGAGGTTGTTAATACTTTTCCCCCTGCTCAGGCGGGTCTTGCACACCTTGCAAATCGCCATGGTAACATCCTCAGTGCAGTCTTCAAAGAAAGCCCAGACTTTAACTGGCTGAGGACTCGGACCTCGTGCGTGATGTGCTGGTGCTGCTTAACCCACTGCTGGACGCTTGAGAGGTCATCCAAGTAATTATCTGGTCCTGTTCTTTTGGATCTGTGAGGGTTGTTGTCCTGGACAACATGGGCAGTATTGAGTGGGTTTTCTTGGGTGCTCCCCTGTGGCCTGTACGTGAACCGTCAGGGGAAACACCTCTTCCCTTGCCCCTCCCTCTTTCACCGGATTTCTTCCTCATTTCACTTATCCTTAAAGTACACGCTGACTGGCAGCAGTACAGTGGCAGTACAGAAATGCTATACAGTGGTGGGTGAGCGGTGTACCACTATTGTCAGCAGTGACACAGAGCACAATGCTATACAGTGGCGGGTGAGCGGTGTACTACTGTTCCCAGCAGACACAGAGTGGAAGTAAACACAATGCTATATAGTGTGGCTGAGCCGTGTACACAGAGTGGCATTAAACACAATGCTATATAGTCTGCTATATAGTCACCCCGAACAGGGTGATGTTCTGCAGAACCCGAACAGTGGCAAACACTGTTCGCCCAACACAACTGGGAGGGAACGCAGATTTTAGTACCTAAACACACGATACAACATGTTTTCCGGGGTCGGACTCTGAGGCACATACAGATGGTCCCGATCATCATCCTCATCATACAACTCTTCTCCTGAGTCTGACCCACCCACCACCTCTGCCACCCCAACATCCCCAGACACAGACCCCTCATCGTCCTCAACATTAACTTGGGATGCTGGCCTGAGCCAGACCTCCTCCTCCACATCAGGCCCCATCATCTCCTCAATGGCAGCCCTCATTAATCGCTCTGGCGACGGACTGATGGACACAACGTTCTCCTCCGGGGAGGGCTGCTGCTGACCACTGGCTGCTGGGGTGGATGTTATAGCTTGCGTGGGGCATTGGCTGTTGCTGTTGTTGGGAGTGCTGCTCACAGCGGAGGTCTCTGGGGAACTCATGTTGAGCTCATATAGTGGTTGACGGTGAGTGGAGTATTACTGATCCCAGCAATATACACACTGACTGGCAGAGTACGCAATGCTATATAGTGTGGCTGAGCGGTGTACACAGAGTGGCAGTAAACACAATGCTATATAGTCTGGCTGAGCGAGCGGTGTACTACTGTTCCCAGCAGAATCAGAGTGGCAGTAAACAATGGTATATAGTCTGGCTGAGCGGTGTACACAGAGTGTCAGTAAACAATGGTATATAGTCTGGCTGAGCGAGCGGTGTACTACTGTTCCCAGCAGAATCAGAGTGGCAGTAAACAATGGTATATAGTCTGGCTGAGCGGTGTACACAGAGTGTCAGTAAACAATGGTATATAGTCTGGCTGAGCGGTGTACACACAATGCTATATAGTCTGCTATATAGTGTCAGTAAACAATGGTATATAGTCTGGCTGAGCGAGCGGTGTACTACTGTTCCCAGCAGAATCAGAGTGGCAGTAAACAATGGTATATAGTCTGGCTGAGCGGTGTACACAGAGTGTCAGTAAACAATGGTATATAGTCTGGCTGAGCGGTGTACACACAATGCTATATAGTCTGCTATATAGTGTCAGTAAACAATGGTATATAGTCTGGCTGAGCGAGCGGTGTACTACTGTTCCCAGCAGAATCAGAGTGGCAGTAAACAATGGTATATAGTCTGGCTGAGCGGTGTACACAGAGTGTCAGTAAACAATGGTATATAGTCTGGCTGAGCGAGCGGTGTACTACTGTTCCCAGCAGAATCAGAGTGGCAGTAAACAATGGTATATAGTCTGGCTGAGCGGTGTACACAGAGTGTCAGTAAACAATGGTATATAGTCTGGCTGAGCGGTGTACACACAATGCTATATAGTCTGCTATATAGTGTCAGTAAACAATGGTATATAGTCTGGCTGAGCGAGCGGTGTACTACTGTTCCCAGCAGAATCAGAGTGGCAGTAAACAATGGTATATAGTCTGGCTGAGCGGTGTACACAGAGTGTCAGTAAACAATGGTATATAGTCTGGCTGAGCGAGCGGTGTACTACTGTTCCCAGCAGAATCAGAGTGGCAGTAAACAATGGTATATAGTCTGGCTGAGCGGTGTACACAGAGTGTCAGTAAACAATGGTATATAGTCTGGCTGAGCGGTGTACACAGAGTGTCAGTAAACAATGGTATATAGTCTGGCTGAGCGGTGTACACAGAGTGGCAGTAAACACAATGCTATATACTCTGGCTGAGCGAGCGGTGTACTACTGTTCCCAGCAGACACAGAACAGTAAACAGAATGCTATATAGTGTGGCTGAGCGAGCGGTGTACCACTATTCCCAGCAGACACAGAACAGTAAACAGAATGCTATATAGTGTGGCTGAGCGAGCGGTGTACCACTATTCCCAGCAGACACAGAACAGTAAACAGAATGCTATATAGTGTGGCTGAGCGAGCGGTGTACCACTATTCCCAGCAGACACAGAACAGTGAACAGAATGCTATATAGTGTGGCTGAGCGAGCGGTGTACCACTATTCCCAGCAGACACAGAACAGTGAACAGAATGCTATATAGTGTGGCTGAGCGAGCGGTGTACCACTATTCCCAGCAGACACAGAACAGTGAACAGAATGCTATATAGTGTGGATGAGCGAGCGGTGTACCACTATTCCCAGCAGACACAGAACAGTAAACAGAATGCTATATAGTGTGGCTGAGCGAGCGGTGTACCACTATTCCCAGCAGACACAGAACAGTGAACAGAATGCTATATAGTGTGGCTGAGCGAGCGGTGTACCACTATTCCCAGCAGACACAGAACAGTGAACAGAATGCTATATAGTGTGGCTGAGCGAGCGGTGTACCACTATTCCCAGCAGACACAGAACAGTAAACAGAATGCTATATAGTGTGGCTGAGCGAGCGGTGTACCACTATTCCCAGCAGACACAGAACAGTAAACAGAATGCTATATAGTGTGGCTGAGCGAGCGGTGTACCACTATTCCAAGCAGACACAGAACAGTGAACAGAATGCTATATAGTGTGGCTGAGCGAGCGGTGTACCACTATTCCCAGCAGACACAGAGTGGCAGTAAACAGAATGCTATATAGTGTGGCTGAGCGAGGTACACAGAGTGGCAGTAAACAGAATGCTATATAGTGTGGCTGAGCAAGCGGTGTACTACTATTCCCAGCAGACACAGAGTGGCAGTAAACAGAATGCTATATAGTGTGGCTGAGCGAGGTACACAGAGTGGCAGTAAACAGAATGCTATATAGTGTGGCTGAGCAAGCGGTGTACTACTGTTCCCAGCAGTGACACAATGACAGGGGGGACCCTGGCTAGCGTGGCTGGAGCGCGAACTACCCTGCCTGCCTACCCAAAGCTAAACCCACAGACAAATGGCGGAGAAATGACGTGGTTCGGGTATTTATTTACCCGAACCACGTGACAGTTCGGCCAATCAGAGCGCGTTCGGGTCCGAACCACGTGACCCGTTCGGCCAATCACAGCGCTAGCCGAACGTTCGGGGAACGTTCGGCCATGCGCTCTTAGTTCGGCCATATGGCCGAACGGTTTGGCCGAGCACCGTCAGGTGTTCGGCCGAACTCGAACATCACCCGAACAGGGTGATGTTCTGCAGAACCCGAACAGTGGCGAACACTGTTCGCCCAACACTAGGGGGCAGCTACCTATCTAACCTACACTGGGGGGCAGCTACCTATCTAACCTACACTGGGGGGCAGCTACCTAATATAACCAACACTGGGGGGGCAGCGACCTATCTAACCTACACTGGGGGGCAGCTACCTAATCTAACCTATACTGGGGGGCAGCTACCTATCTAACCTATACTGGGGGGCACCTACCTAACCTATACTGGGGGGCACCTAACTAACCTATACTGGGGGGGGCAGCTACCTTATCTAACCTATACTGGGGGGCAGCTACCTAATCTAACCTATTCTGGGGGGCACCTGTCTAATCTAGCCTATACTAGGGGGCACCTACCTAATCTAACCTATACTGAGAGGCACCTACCTATCTAACCTAGGGGGGGCGCAATTTTTACACCCTCGCCCTGGGTGCATTTTAGCCTAGAAACTGCACTGCATATAAAGGGGGTTAGAGGGAGGGTTTTTTGACTCCATCTTGTGATTTCAGTGTGTTAGGAACTGGAGATAGAGACAGGGAGAGAACTGTATGATTCATGGGAAGATAGCTGGCAGTAGGCCATATTTTACCAACTCAAAACTTTGATAAATAGGATTTATTGTGGGCAGAATTGATATTTGTAGGATATATTATTTACTGAAGTACACCCACTTCCACAACTAGTTAGCTTGTTACCTAGCTAAACGGTATAGCCAGCTACTGAGAACTGTCACCTATAACAAATGTATTCAGTGCTTGTGTAAACAGGCTTAAATTGTGTGTGCTTAGTTACAAGTAAGGACTAGGTATTTGCAGTACTCCAACTTGTTTGCTAGCTGTACTGCACCTACTGAGAACATTCCTTGAGGGCTGATTAAATTGGTTTGGACCATGGGGCATAACAATAGGGGATGCAGGCCCCTTCTCTGGTGGTGGTGGGGGGGGGGGGGGGGGGCTGGGCCACTCATGGCCATTTTGGAGAGCAGGAGGGGTCGCAGTAGGAGGAGAGAGCTGACCTCCTACATAGGCGGGGAGGGGGGGGCAGTCTCCCCCTCCCTCACCTCAGGCTCTTCCCTCATTGCGCTCCCCTCCTGCAATTATCAGTGGCTGGCAGCGGGCAGCGGCAGGTTCACATACTTCCCTGCGTTTCACCACCAAAGCTTCCTCTAAGTGTCTGACGCTACTACCTGTTTATTGAAGCACTTACAGATGGACCTCCTTGGTGGATGGAGGTATGCGTCCTGCCACCGCACGCAGCCAGCCACTGATAATTGCAGGAGGGAAGCACTAAGAGGAGAGCCTGAGGTGGAGGGACTGTCCCCCCTCCCCGCCGATATGCGGCCACGCTTTCCTCTCATGTAGCAACCCCTTCTGCCCTCCAAAACGGCCCTGAGTGGGCCTGGGGGGTGGGAGGCAGTGATGTTTTTTGCGGGGGGGCCCAGGGATTTCTAGTTATGCCTCTAGGTAGCCCTGTGTGTGTTGATTTACAACTTACAACTAGGTACGTGTAGTACTCCTGGTCAAGACCTGACAGCTTGTTTGTTAGCTGTACTGCACCTAGTACTGAGAAGAACAGTCACCTATAGCATTCGTTGCTATATTCGGTGCTGATTAACTTAGTTAGAACTGTGTGTTCTGATTTACAACTAGGTAATTTAGTACTCTAGGCCAGGGTACAACTGCTTGTTTGCTAGCTGTGCTGCAACTTGTACTGAGGAGAACTGTGTATACTTAGTAACAACTTACAACTAGGTAAGTTCTATACTACTGCTGAGTCCCTTACACTGTCCCTTTAAGAGAGTCTGTAGCTTCCCAAAAACCATGTTTTTACTTTAAAGACCTCTTTAACATCAATGCCCCAGCTGAAACGCCACATCCCCGTGGCTGAACACTCAATTAATCACCTCAAACTCCCAGGGGCAAATTGTGGGGGTTCCTTCCATATAGAGGCAGAGCTTTGTGCAGTAGCTCGGCCTCTACTCGCATCAATCTGCGCGGATCTCCGCCTCCTCCTGCCCCTCTCAGTCTTCACTGAGTCTTCACTGAGAGGGACAGGGAGAAAAGGCAATCAGCACAGATAGACGCAAATGGAGGCAGAGCTACAGCCGAAGGCTCTGCCTCCCCGGGCAGCAAATTTTTTTGCCCCGGGAGTTTGGGGTGATTAATTGAGTGTTCAGCCACGGGGATGTGGCGTTTCAGCTAGGGCATTAATGTTAAAGAGGTATTTAAAGTAAAAACATGTTTTTTTGGGAGGCTTCAGAGTCTCTTTAACTAGCTGTATTGTACTACCAACATAGAGAACTATCATTCCTAGGAGTTATTGTGTGCTGATTAAGTAATTATTTGCTTACTGTAAAAGTCCAACATAGTAGTAGTGTTATGCAGAGTACACACAAAGAAATTTTCGGTCAGATCGACGGTCAAATTAATTATTTCAGACAGTTCCGATATGATATCCGATCAGTTTCTGCTTGATTTCCTGATCACTTCTATACAAAATTGAGCAGAGAGATCAGATTGGACCTGCCGAAAATAATCGATTCAATTGTATATCTGATGGAAAATTGCATCGTGTCGTGTGTACCCATCATTACACTGTGTCCATTGTCCAGGTACAAATTACCTTAATTTCATCCCATTTTGACATTTTCCCTCAGGGTGACTGGGTCACTCTCCATGAACCTACAAACCCCCACCGAACCACACGCCAAGTGTTCTGGCTGGCTCAGCTGTCACTTATCCCTTACTTCCTTTGTCTGTCATAAGTAGCTGCAGGTGTCCCTTAGCATGAGGTAGCCAGAAGTATCCTCAGTATTAAAGCGGAACTGTAAAGTTATTTTAGACACATAGTTTCACTTACCTGGGGCTTCCCTAAGCCCCCAGCTGCCGCCCTGTCCCGCCCCGGTCCTGCCCGAGTCGCCGTTCTCCCGCCGCCAGCTCCGTTCTGTGCAGTAGACTTCTAAGTCGACGCCAGCGCAGCCCTGCCACGCGTATCTTTTCATCGCGTTCCCCTGCTGCAATAGCAGGGACGCGAAGAAAGGATACGCAAGGCAGGGCTGTGCTGGCGTCGACTTAGAAGTCTACGGCACGGAACGGAGCTGGCGGCGGGAGAACAGCGGCTTGGGCAGGACCGGTGCGGGACAGGGTGGCTGCTGGGGGCTTAGGGAAGCCCCAGATAAGTGAAACTATGTGCCTAAAATAACTTTACAGTACGCTTTAAGTAGCTACTGGTGCTTCCAACTGAAAAAAGATCTTGTCAGTAGAATGCCAAGAGCTGGGTGAGTAACCTCTCATTTACGCTCTGCTCTGGACTCTGCATAGGGAAGGAGGGAGGGAGCCACTAGGGGGAGGGAGTCACTAGTGGAGGGGAATGAGCCGCCTTTCCATTATATGGTAAATCTAGCCGTGTCTGACAGGTTTAATGGTTTTCACATTTTTCAAGGAATGATTACGGGGATTGAGGTGGAATGAGGAGAGAAATGGATAAAACACAAAGGTATGTGGATCTAGCATGGACCTGCCTATGTGCTTACCTTACATGGCTTTGTCTTGGGTCAGGCATCATGATAACTTACAGTATCAAGTATATTATTTCCATTATTAATGTAGGATATCAGCAATAACAAGTCAGCCTGATATGACATATTGTATTTGGAGTCTTGTCTCACATTTTAGGATGAATGGAATAGTATTGAATCATCCTTTCTGTTCTTTGGATGCTGCTCCAGAATGACATTTGGAGGGTTATGGATACAGACACAGACATGTTATAGTAGCATTTCCAGGACAAGTTTCACTGTTCATCCCACTCTGTGAAACATGAGCAGAAAGTGGAGGCCTTGCCAGAGCGACCAGCCAGATGGCTCCTTTCATTTTCTAACCTTTGCTAGAAAAATGGCAGCTGCAATCTGTCTGAAATGGGCCTTCCAGTTTTCAAAACAAGGATTGTAGTGTTTTGCACTGATCGAATCCATGCGCCACCGACATTCCTCATTGGCAGAGAAATAGAGAACTGTTAAAACAGTAAAAGGCAATACACAGGAAACAAAATAAACATGCATTTTTTATTTTAAATAATGTGGAAATGCATTAGTTCTTATTTATTTATTAATTTATTTTGGGTGTGGTTTAAAGTGAAGACACAGGAATTGTTGTGAAAATCGGTGGACGGAACTGATATATACTGATGACACAATTCTTCTCTCAGAAACGGCGGATGGCCTGCAGCATCTGATTAATCGAATCAAAGATGAAAGTGCAAAGTTCGGCCTCCTCCTGTATATCAAAAAGACCAAGATTATGACAACAGTAGATGACGGCAATATCAAGATAGCAGTTGGCAATGAAAATATTGAGTGTGTTCAGGAATTCACCTTCCTCAGCTCTCAGATTGATCGAAATGGACATTGTAGTCATGAAATAAAACGTTGGATAACCTTCGGCTTAAGCACGATGGTAAGCATGAACCAAGTATGGAAAAGCAAAGACATTAGCATTACGACCAAATGGTTCATGCCATTGTTTTCCCCATATCCATGTATGGTTGGACCGTCACCCTTAGAAAAGCAAAAGAAGAAAAATCGACTCCTTGGAGTTGTGGTGCTGACAACAGTTGCTTCGCATTCCATGGACAGCAAGGATGACAAACAAAGAAGTATTGGAACCTGTAAGACCGGACATGCACTGGTAGATCACCAGACTCAGACTCACATATTTTGTCCAAGTGATGCAATCAAATACCTTAAAGAAAGACCTAATGCTAGGACTGATCAGTGGCAAAAAGGGACAAGGCCACCAGACAACCAGATCAAAGGCCGCCAGAGGACACCATCAAAGCCGACAAAGGATTGAGCTTAAGACAACTGGAGGAAATGGTACAAGATCGAACAGCATGGCAAGAGCTAACCCATAGAATCACCAAGAGTCGGATATGATGGATAACATCATCATCATCATCATTAAATTGAACCCCAGGTGAAAATAAACTGATGAGATAGACAATTATATTTACCCTCTTACTCATAAAATGAATTTTTTAAGTACCCCAGAGTTTAAGTTTATTTTTAATCATTTATAAGGTAGGTTGAATGTTGTACTGTCTCTAATCTGTGGCAGCCTTTAAAGTGTCCCAGAGTTAGAAAAAGGTCAATTGTGTATGTATTTTATCTCTCCCCTGAGCTCAGAAGTTGTACTCCGCCAGGAAAACATTTATGGCTGTAATTTGCTTATCTGTGATGATTAATATGTTCCCGACAAGGTTTCAACAAGCCAGAACTTCCGTACCTAGAAATTAACTCTTTCAGGCAGCAAAATAAAACACGTAAAATAACCTGGTTATTAATATGTTTTGTACTGTATATACACGTTTATCTCATCATGCCACATGTCGCCTCGGGCACACTTTAAGGGCACAGACACAGCCCTCCGTTGTCTTATTTTTAATGTTATTACTTTTGTAGAGATTTTTCCATTTCCAGATTGTACAGGAAAAAATGCAGATTCTCAAACATGGGAACAAAGAATAGCAATAAAAAGTGCAATGTATTCTATCCCTTTGTTTTACTTTCCAAATTAATATTTTTTTGCCCTAGAATTGGATATTAACATTTAGACCCCCATATACTGTACTTGTCATTATTAAGTCAGTTGTAAGTCATTATGACTAGAGCGGGTTGCATATTCTAAAGCTGCCTACTGATACCTATGGGTAGGTGGAATGTGCAGGACCCTCACGTTACAACAGATCTACAAGCGCTGCTGGTACTGTAATGGAGAGGGAAGGGCGAGTTACACAGACACTGCTGGCACTAGCTCACACAATGAATATTAATGGTCACCGTCCTTCTCCTCCAGTGCAGTCACAGGGATGCTCAGCTAAGCAAGGCACTCTTAGTTCGTAGATCTGTTACCAAATGAGGTTCTTGAGGATGACAATGTTGTACTTAAACAGTACATCCATACAGCATGAGATATAGGGAATCAGGAAATTCGGGTACCTGGCGCCAATGGACTGTTTGGGAGCTAATGCAAAATATGGGCTATTGGGAGCCAAAAGCAGAAATTTGGGCGCCCAAGAAATAGCGGTCACTGGGCCTGTCTAACCAAATTTTTTTGTTTTGAAATTTGTTTTGAGAATTATTATTTTGTAAATTATTGTTTTTAAATTTATTGTCTTAGAAATACATTGTCTTTTTTTAACGTTATTTGCAGTGGAGTGACGCAGTGGCGTAGTTAAGGAGCTGTCTGTAGGCCCCGATGCAAGTTTTACCATGGGGCCCCCCAAGCACTCTATACATAACAATTGTTATGGCGCTCCAAAACCTGCCAATGGCAACTACAGTGTCAGAGGTGCAAGAAGGGGGTGGGGAAGAGTTTGTTAATGATTACCACTATTCAAAGTATCTATAGAAGTGATTATTATGAGCACATGACCAATAGAGAGCTAATACTGTAGTTGAGGGAGGGCCCTTCAGGGCCCCTCTGGCCCAAGGACCCCGATGCGGTCGCAACCTCTGCAACCCCTATTGCTACGCCCTTGGGGCTTGATTCATAAAACAGTGCTAACTGATAGCACGGCCGTTTCCACGTGAATTTTCGGGTTTTGCGCTATCGCAAATTTTTGCGCGAAATTATACCGGTTTTTAGGCGTAAAATTTCGCATTTTCACGCGAAACGCGCAATTCCATGCAAAAATTCACGTTCGTGTGAAAATGCACGCGAAAAAGGCCGTGCTTTCAGTTAGCACTCTTTTGGGAATCAAGCCCTAGGAGTGAGAGGGTTTTAAGGTTAAGCATCAGAAAGGGTATTTTAGGGTTAGGCGTCAGGAAGGGGACTTTTAGGGTCAGGTACCACCAGGGGGGTCTTATGGTTAGCCACCACCAGGGTAGGTTCGGGTAAGACATCGTTAGAGGGAGGGTTCTCTGTGAGAGTAGAGTTAGGTTTAGATGTAGTCAAATATCAGTCATATTTACCAATGTTTTATTATCCTCATTAGAGATGGCCCAAACAGTTCGCCCCGCGAACTTCGAACGCAAACTTTATGGCGGTTCGACCTGCCCCCTATACTACATCATTAGGGTCAACTTTGACCCTATACATCACAGTCAGCAGGCACAGGGTAGCCAATCAGGCTACACTCCCTCCTGGAGCCCCACCCCCCTTATAAAAATCAGGCAGCATCAGCTATTTCACTCACTCGTGTGGCTGCAGTAATTAGAGAAGGGAGAGGTGCTGCAGAGACATTAGGGGAAGCTTAGTTAGGCTTCAGTTAGGCTTGTTAGGTTGCTCTTTCTTGCTGATACTTATTGCTAAAAAGCACTCCTCATCCTCAACAGCTCTTTTGAGAGCTAATGTTGTTCTTGTGATCTATTTTTTTTTTTGTGTGGACCTTGGCCCCTTGGTAATTCCTACTGTGCCACTGCCAGGCCCAGCACATTCAGTGACTACCTGTGTGTGTGACAGCTGCACATTTGTAATACACATCACTGCATATACTTACCTGTTGTTAAGTGCACCCACCTACCTACGTGAGCGCACGCAGTGTGATATTTAATACCACCAGTCACTGAACCTGTTCACAGTACCTGTGTGTGTGTCTGACAGCTGCACATTTGTAATACCCATCACTGCATATACCTACCTGTTGTTCAGTGCACCCACCTACCTACGTGAGAGCACGCAGTGTCACTGCACCTGTTCACAGTACCTGTGTTTGTGTGTGACAGGTGCACATTTGTAATACCAATCACTGCATACTAACCTGTTGTTGTTCAGTGCACCTACCTACCGACGTGACTGCATGCAGTGTCACTGCACCTGTTCACGGTACCTGTGTGTGTGACAGCTGCAAATTTGTAATGCCAGTCATTGCATAATTGTTCACCATACCTGTGTGACCGCACGCTGTGTAATATACCACTCCGTGCATACCTGTTTACTACACCTGTGTGACAGATGCACATTGTATTGTAATACCAGTCACTGCATACCTTTCACTGCAACTGTGTGACTGCACATTGTATTAGTCAAGTCAGTGCATACCTTTCACTTCATCCCCCCCGATATGGACAAAACAGGTAGAGGCAGACCTAGAGGAAGGCCACCCGGCAGGTCTGTTCGAGGTTGTGCTGATGTGATTTTGTGTGGCCCTGGACCGAAGTACAGTGCTCAGAAGAAGGAACGTCCCATCAACTCCCAAGATTGTAAGGGCGTGGTTGACTATTTAACACAGAACACCTCATCTTCCCCAGCCACCAGCGCTACTACAAGCACCACATCTGCTGCATTTTAAACTTCGCAGGAGTTATTTGGTGGGGAATTGTGAGAAAACGCGGAAAAGCCGCCACAAGTACTCAAAGTAGGGCGGCTGATTCCGCGTCCAACATGCCAGCTTGCGTGCATGGGCCTGTATCCACTAGCCTGACGGAGCGCGGAGAAGCCGCCGCTTGCCCAGTGAACAAGGCGGCGGATTCCGCATCCGACGCGGCGGTTTGCACGCATGAGCTTACCACTAGCAGTGTGGATGAAAGCGGGGAAGCCGCCGCATGCTCTGACAGCGGTGCGGCTGGCTCCGCGTTCAAACCAACGGATGCATTACAACACATGTCTGGTGTGGCTGGGACTGATAGTCCACACAGGTTCAGAAGGACGCGCGCGCGCGCTGAGAGGCAGAGCCTTTATGGCAGTCAGAACGGTGTCAGCTGATCCAGCCGATCAGCTGACAATCCTATCAGGTTTCATTGGTCCAGCACTTAGTGGAGGCGCTGGAGAGCGCTTGTGTATATATACTGGGTGCTGGTCATTTCTCTGGTGTCTGGCGTTGCGATCACTACGTGGTAGCACTCAGACCTTGTCAGTATCTGTGATATTATCTGTGTTATTATCTAGACCAGTTCCTAGGTGTTGATGATCAAGGACCTCACACCTCAGTCTAGGGAAAGCTATATGTGCTAGCTCTCAGACCTTAGCTAGATCCGACAGTGTGCCAGAACCGGCTGGAGCTGGGAATCCACACTGAGTCAGATTCTTGATAGCTTAAAGTACTAATTGCATTGTGTATCTGTTATGACCTTCTGCTTTCCTGACTACTCTTCTGATCTCTGATTAGGTACTTCGCTATATCTGATACTCTGTTGCCGTTCTCTGCTTGTCTTAGGATTCCGCATCTGTCTCCTGTCTTTGTCCCTGATCTGTCTGTCTGTTGCCGACCTGGCTTGTCTGACCTCAAGAGCTATTTCTTCAGCCAAGAGATAGCTCACAGACCTGTGGGTGACACTCCTTCTGGTGTCACTCACACTTGTCCTTCCTACTCCTAGCCTGACCCCTCCCTCGGGAGAGTCTCAGGCTTACGGAAGGAACATGTTTCTGTGCAGTACTCCTTACTGCTGTGTGCCTGCTCCACAGGTGCAGTCCTCAAAGTATTTCTGTTGCACTATACACTCTTTTACCCAGGTGTCCACTGTCCAGAGGTTAGAGATAGATCTGATTATCGGTGATACTGCAGATCATCAATAATCGGGTATATATCTGTATTCTCGGTGATACTGCAGATCACCGGTAATCAGACCCTCTCTGTGTTACACCGATCGTTACAGGAATTAACTGATTCACAGACACTACTGTTACAACAAGATGAAGGCGCTAAGCAAGTTACACCACCTCATATGTCTGAGTTAGGCGACACTATGGACGTAAGGTGTGAGGAGGATGATGATAAAGTACCTGCTGTTAGTGCAGTTTATGAGGTGTCTGAAGCAAGCGAAACTGGGGAGGATGATTATGATGATTATGATGATACGGATGCCATGTGGGTTCCTAAGAGACAAGATGACCAAGGGGACAGTTCAGAGGGGGAGTCAGAGAGGAATAGGAGGAGACGAGTTCCTGAAAGAAGCAGGGGGAGCTCGTCGTCAGAAACAGCTGGTGGCAGTGTCCAGCGCCATGTATCGCCACCTTTGTACAGCCAGCCAACATGCCCTTTAATGTCAGCTGCTGATGCCACCATAGTGCCATCACCCCAGGGGGGCTCAGCGGTTTGGAAATGTTTTAGTGTGTCTGCCTTAGATCAGAGCAATGCCATCTGTTCTCTCTGCCTCCAAAAATTGAGCCATGGAAAGGCCAACAGCCGCGTAGGGACAACTGCCTTACGAAGGCACATGGAGAAAAGGCACAAACTGCAATGGGAAGAGTACCAGAGGAAAAGCAGCACACAAAAGCAAAGCCACCCTCCTTCTCCTCTTCTCCTTCAGGTGCATCATCTTCAGCCGCTTTCTCCCTTGCACCTTCACAATCACAGCCACCCTCCTCCACTCCACCTCTCACCTTGAGCAGTTCCTGCTCCTCTTCCCACAGCAGCAGTCAGGTGTCCGTGAGGGAAATCTTTGAGGGGAAGAAGCCAAGTTCTGCCAGTCATCCCCTTGCCCGGCGTCAGACAACTGGCTTGGCAGAACTGTTAGCTCGCCAGCTGTTACCATATCAGCTGGTGGACTCTGAGGCCTTCCGTAAATTTGTGGCCATTGGGACACCACAGTGGAAGATACCAGGCCGCAATTATTTCTCTAAAAAGGCGATACCCAAACTGTACCATGAAGTTGAGAGGCGAGTGGTGTCATCTCTGGCACACAGCCTTGGGTCAAGGGTCCATCTGACCACGGATGCCTGATCTGCCAAGCATGGTCAGGGCAGGTACATTACTTACACAGCCCATTGGGTCAACCTGGTGACCGCTGGCAAGCAGGGGGTGCGGGGCTGTGCATCGGACCAACTTGTGACACCTCTACGGCTTGCATCCAGGCCTCCTGCCACCTCCTCTCCTCGTGCTATATCGTCTTCGCTGTCATCATCCTCCTCCTTCTTGGCTGAGTGGCAGTTCAACTCTACTGGTGCTGCGATCTCTTCTCCAGCTACACAGCCCCAGCTCCCCAGGGCCTATGTTGCATACCAAGTACGACTGTGTCACGCCATCTTAAACATGTCTTGCCTCAAAATGGAGAGTCAAACTGGAGCAGCTCTCCTTGCTGCTCTTAACAAACAGGTAGATCAGTGGCTGACCCTGCACCAACTGGAGATTGGCAACGTGGTATGTGACAACGGCAGCAATCTCATTTCGGCTTTGAATTTGGGAAAGTTGACACATGTTCCCTGCATGGCACATGTGCTGAATCTCATAATTCAGAGATTTGTGTCTAAGTACCCAGGCTTACAGGACGTCCTGAAGCAGGCCAGGACGTTGTGTAGGCATTTCAGGTGGTCTTACACGGCCTTGGCACGCTTTGCAGATATTCCGCGGAGAAACAACTTGCCGGTGAGGTGCTTGATTTTCGATAGCCCGACTCGCTGGAATTCGACCCTGCTGATGTTCGACCGCCTGCTACAACAAGGGAAAGCCGTCACCCAGTATCTCTACAACTACAGTAGAAGGACACACTCTGGGGAGATGGGGATGTTCTGGCCGAAGATCCCGTATGCTTTCTTCCTGGAGTGTGCCGTGCATAGAGTGGTGGATCAAGCTGTGGACGAGCGTGAACAGGAACAGGAGGAAGAGTTGTGGGATCAATTCTCATCAGAACAAGATGTTTCCTCAACACCTGCGTCAGCACAGAGGGGGGAGGAGGAGGAAGAGTCGTGTGGGGAAGATGATGAGGAAAGTGTTTTTTTTTTGGAGGAGGTGGTGGCAGAAGAACAACCGCAGCAGGCGTCGCAGGGGGCTTGTGCTGCTCAATGTTCCAGTGGTATTGTTCGTGGCTGGGGGGAGGAGAACTTACCTGACGTCGCTGAGGAAGAGCAAGAGGAGATGGATAGTACGTCTAGATCCAAATTTGTGCAGATGGCATCTTTCATGCTGTCCAGCCTGTTGAGGGACCCCCGTATAAAAAAACTCAAGGGGAATGAGCTGTACTGGGTGGCCATGCTACTAGACCCTCGGTATTGGCACAAAGTGGCGGAGATGTTTCCAAATCACCAGAAGGCAGAAAGGATGCAGCACTTGCAGAACAAGCTGGCAACTATTCTTTACAGTGCATTTAAGGATGATGTCACAGCAGAACGGAATAAAGGTACCACTGCCAGTAATCCTTCTCCCGTGTCCACGCAGGCAAGGACAGGATGCTCAAGCGATCTCATGGTGATGTCGGACATGTGGACATTCTTTAGTCCAAAGCCTCGCCTTAGCTTTTCCGGATCCACCCTCCACCAACGCCTCAACCGGCAGGTAGCCGACTACCTGGCCTTAAGTGTGGATGTAGACACTGTGAGCAGCGATGAACCCTTGGACTACTGGGTGCGCAGGCTTGACCTGTGTCCAGAGCTGTCCCAATTTGCCATCCAACTTCTGTCTTCCCCTGCCTCAAGCGTCCTGTCAGAAAGGACCTTCAGCGCAGCTTGAGGCATTGTCACTGAAAAGAGAGGTCGCTTAAGTCACAAAAGTGTTCAGTACCTCACCTTTATCAAAATGAATAAGGCATGGATCCCTGCACGCCATGTAACTGCCTGCCCCAAGACTAAGTCACTCCCCACACAGCATCTCTGCCTGCAGGCTTGACTGCCTTCTCCGCCACCACCAACAGGGTCCAGGACACCAGGCGGATTCCTGAATCTGCTAGCAGCGGCCGCTATAATTATTTTTCTGGTGCCTGTACATGCCTGCCTAATTTTTCTGGCTGCACTGCGGCTGCAACAACAAAACAAAAGGCATGTACATGTGCCAATTCCACTTCGTGATAGTTACTTTGCCGCGGTGAAGGGGCTTGTGTATCACAATGAAGAAATGACCGAGTGTCTCGGGGGGGCACACCCATGATAATAAGGTCATTGCTTCATTGTGGACAGACCAAATTCGATCAGCTGGACAGTCATTGTTCCGTCATTCAGCTACCTCAGCCCGGCGACCATATGGGCTAGAAAGTTGCCATCACCTGTACTCTCGCCATGGTGTGCACCAGTCCAGCAAGGCCGTCACTACATAAACAGCTGTTTGCGGTGCGTTACACAGTGAGTTTGGTGTGTCAGTGTGAAGCAGTACACTAATTACACTACCTAAATGAGGTATACACAGGGCCGGCGCTACCATAGAGGCAAAGGAGGCAGCTGCCCCAGGGCCCCAGAGCTTGTAGGGGCCCCCAGTGGCAACAAGAGGAAAGAAAAAAATTCAAATCGGCCTTATAGTTTTTGAGGAAATCGATTTTAAAATTTCAAAGGAAAAAAAAATACACATTTAAAAACCTGCCGACTTTAATGGTAATAGCAAATCCACCTTAAATGCTAGAAACGCTAAATGTGCAGGATATGTTAAGGAGATCATTAGGAATAAGAGGAAAAAACAATTTTTCAAAAAGACCTTATAGTTTTTGAGAAAATTGATTTTAAAGTTTCGAAGGAAAAAAGTATACTTTTAAATGCGGTAAATGTCACTTTTAGTAGCAAACCTAACGGTAGTGTAATTTTACGTGCATCAAACGAAAGCGCAATAAATTTCCTGACGGGGTTTCCAGGGGGTCTATATGCAGCCGCAGCGCTTTGGCCAGGGATCGCTATACAGCCGCAATATGGCTGTATGAAGATCCCTGGCATCTTTTCCTATTTTCCCAATTTTTTTTTTATGTTTAGAGTGTGGGAATTTAAAAAAAAAATAATTATGTGGGGTCCCCCCTCCTGAAACTTTTTAACCCCTTGTCCCCCATGCAGGCTGGGATAGCCAGAATGTGGAGCTCCGACTGATTGGGACTTCACACCCTGACTATACCAGCTGCAAAAAACGTCCCCTAATGCCGATTTTTGTTCCGGGGTATATGTTGGGGGGGCCCCCCAGGTTTATTTTGCCCTGGGGCCCCATTGTTGCTTAAACCGGCCCTGGATATACACATGCAAGAAGTTTTAAAGCACTTTATGGGCTTGATTCACAAAGCGGTGCTAACTGTTAGCACGCCTGTAAAAACCCCCTTAGCACGTCTAAACAAGCTTTTCGCGCATAAAGTTTTACTTTACGCGCGCACTGCACAGAGCGCAGGGCGCTCCGCGCAAAGTGCCCATTAAAGCCTATGGGACTTAGCACGCGTATAGGACTTTGCGCGCGTAAAACTTTGTGCACAAAACTTTGTGCGTGATCTGATTGAAAAATCTGGTGCTAACCTACTTAGCACCCTGGTTAGCACGTCTAAAGACTTTAGATGTGCTAAGTAGGTTAGCACCGCTTTGTGAATCAAGCCCTATGCCTACAGTTTAGCATTGCAATGTGATTTCTGCCCTTAAAACGCTGCTGTGCGTCAAATCCAGATTTTTCCCTGGGTGTTTTGGCGGGTATCCCACTCATCCATGCAAAAACTCAGATGTTAGACCCCTTGAAACATCTTTTCCATCACTTTTCTGGCCAGAATTAATGTTTCTAGTTTTCAAAGTTCGCCTCCCCATTGAAGTCTATTGCGGTTCGCGACAGTTCGCGCGAACCGAACTTTTGCGGAAGTTCGCATTCGAAGTTCGCGAACTGAAAACTGGAGGTTCGAGCCATCTTTAATCCTCATTACAAATGTAAATATTTGTTTGTTTTCATTGTCATAGTCGATATTTTGCAATTTTGGCTTCACCCTGTGACCTTTTTAATACTGTTATTTTAACATATTTATTATTCTGAGATAAAAGTCAAGAAATTATAAAAAAAACATTGTTATAGACAATATTTTACAATTTTGGCTTTGCCCCTTTTTCTTTGTTTTGTATAAACAAACAAAGTCTATCAGCAAACCATATTAGATGCAACGCACTTTAACCACTTGCCGACCGCGCACTCATAACGCGCGTCGGCAAAGTGGCAGCTGCAGGATCAGCGACGCAGATGTGCGTCGCCGGCTGCAGGCTAATTAATCAGGAAACAGCCGCTCGCGCGAGCGGCTGCTTCCTGTCAATTCACGGCGGGGGGCTCCGTGAATAGCCTGCGGGCCGCCGATCGCGGCTCGCAGGCTAAATGTAAACACAAGCGGAAATAATCCGCTTTGTTTACATTTGTACAACGCTGCTAACAGTAGCAGCGTTGTACCAGATCAGCGATCCCCGGCCAATCAGCGGCCGATGATCGTTGTCACATGACAGGCAGGAGCATGTTAGAGGCTGCACAGGACAGATCCGTTCCTGTGCAGCATCCGATCTCCGGGGAAGGGAGGGAGGAGAGGGAGAGGGGGAATCCTGCGGTGGAGGGGGCTTTGAGGTACCCCCCCCCCGCCAGCCACACGCAGGCAGGAGCGATCAGACCCCCCCAGCACATCATCCCCCTAGTGGGGAAAAAAGGGGGGCGATCTGGTCGCTCTGCCTGGTGTTTGATCTGTGCTGGGGGCTGTAGAGCCCACCCAGCACAGATCAGCAAAATCAGCGCTGGTCCTTAAGGGGGGGTAAAGGCTGGGTCATCAAGTGGTTAATGTGCAGTATTCCACATCAGAAAAAACGACAATTGTTTCAGGGCCATACAGGGTCCCCCTTTCTCAAGGCGTGTGGTATACTTGCAAGCAGAGCCACACAGCATACACTTCCATCAGGCTAAGGTACAGTAGTACTGTGTACACTGCAATTGTTATTGAACATTTACCTGATGTTGATGAGCAGCAATTTTATGGTTAACCTCTTTGTTTACAGTCATTTGGGAGGCCATGATTCATGAGGATGTCACTGTTTTGTCTGATTTGGGGTGGGGTTTAGGGAATATGTAGGTTGTATGTAAGAGTACATTGTAAGCTTGCAAGTATACCACCTGCTTTGAGAAAGGGGGACCCTGTGTGGCCCCAAAACAATTTGTCGGTTTTTCTGATGTGGAATACTGCACATTAAAGTGTGCTGCATCTAATATGGTGTGCTGATGGACTTTGTTCATTTATTGTTAGCTGAGTGACTTGCCTAGTCATCAAGCACCCAGCCCTGGATGGTGTGCCTGCTTTTTACCACACTTTATGGACTTATTTAATGTATACATCTGTATGCAGCTTTAGATTACACCTATGATGCATCTCATTGGACTTGCAGAGAATCCGTAGACATTAGATTGCTGCTCAATTCAGCTTGGGGCAGTTTGGGTAACTGTTATCTTGGGGCTGATTCACAAAACTTTTCACTGTACTTTTTTCCTTCCTAACTATAGAGAAATAAATTGTGAGTTAGGTCAGATAATGTTAATCCTTACATTTGCATAGTGCTTTTCTCCAGTTGGACTCACAACGCTTGAGAGCGCCAGCCGCTAAGGGCAAACTTGGAAGGCCACCTGCAATGTTAGGGGTCTTGCCCAACAACCCCTCACTGAATAGGTATAGACTTCAGCCAGGATTCAAACCCTGATCTTGTATGTTGGGGACAGTTACCTTAACCAGTACACTATCCAGCCAAAGCAAAGTAAGGAAAATAAAGCGATTAGTCGGTACTAGATGGCTATTGGTTAAGAAGTTAAGAGAACAAGGTGTAAGGCTGTGCCTCCTAGTAAATGAGAAAATCAATGCAATCAAACGACACTTGACATATCTGGGCAGCAGAACACTTCGGGCCCGTTTCCACTGGCGTGGTTTCTGCGCTGAATCCACAGAGTTTCCCCACAGGCAAATCTGGCGGGGAAATTCTGCCATAGGGAACAATGGCACCGCCGCCCGAATCGCTTCCACTAGCGAATCGGCCGGCATTTTCATCCGAAATGGTGTGGGAGGCTGCAAATCCCATAGCCGAGCATGGCGCGGCTGATGAGATTCGTCTCAGTATCCGCACACCAGGAAGTGACGCCGCGTGTCTCGTAGACGTGTGCATCACAATTGGAAATAGGCCCTTTGAAATTCAAAAGTCACCTCTTTAATAATTCCTCAGTCATGCTAGGTACACACCATACAATTTTCTGGCAAATTTACTTGCCAGATAAATTATTTCAAACATGTCTGATCTGAATTTCAATAGAATTTTTCGATTTTCCAATCTTTTAATTAATTGTGTTTTTGATCTTTTTTTTATTAATTGTCATAGAACTGAACGAAAATTGATTGGAAAGTCGGAAAAACGATTAAAAAAATGATCGGAAAAATTGAAAAATTGATCAAAATTCAGATTGGACATGTTGGAAATAATCGATCTGGCAAGTAAAAATTGTATAGTGTGTACCTAGCAAAGGCATGGGCAAACTTGGTCCTCCAGCTGTTATGGAACTACAAGTCCCACAATGCATTTGCCTTCATGAGTCATGACTGTGGCTGTCAGACTTCTGCAATGCATTGTGGGACTTGTAGTTCCGTAACAGCTGGAGGGCCAAGTTGGTCTGACCTAGCATCAGACAAACAGTACAGTAAAGTGCAGATGGCCTGACAGCCACTTTGCAGGTCACACTGCTTCCTCAGAGGCCACAAGTAAAGTTGCAACTTTATTTGTGGCCTCTGACAAAGCGAGTCTGGCGCCCAGATCTTTTAAGTCTCATTTGGTTACACTGTCCAGCCAGCATTAACAGATAAACAGTAATAGTTCATGAGATATGTCAGTAGAGCCATTAGCATCTACATGAATAATCACAAGTACTGGCACTAAGTTCCAACCCAGATATGGGAAAAGTGTTGTTCCTAGAATTTTTACAATGACTCCTCTTTCCATCCATGTTTTTTTCTGCAGTGGCCGGAGTAAAATTCTCATCTCTTCCTGAGTAGGCCTATAATTATGGACTTTCCAGAATCTTTATCTCTCTGCTCTTCTAATTGGCACTCTTCTATTGTCACAACACTGGTCCCAGGGCAATAGAAAATTTAACGAACCAAGTTTTTTTTAAAAAAAAGTTATCTACTATCAACTCTAGTGTATGTCTATGGAGTTCATTAGACATCTCTGTTCACTGAAAGTGTAATCTCTGAGGAAAAGCATGTGCAGGCTGCCGACATCTAAAGAAATACCAGAGGTACACTATTTCTTCCTATATCACTGGGGTTTAGGGTGTCTTCGCAATAAAAGAAACAGAGTTGAATTTAGTTTGCACCACACACTGCGCTCAGTGTCTTCAGAACTTAACTGGGTAGACTCTGCAATTAAGTTTACAAAAAAATCTTACAAATATATACACAAAATATGGCAAAAAAATAGAACAGATGGAGTCATAAACTTTACTAAAGGAACGAAAAGTACCAGAGGCAGCCAGTGAAATTTCACCATCTTTCTGCTGCATGGTGTAGTTCTCATAGACAATAAAGAGACCTAGCCCTCACCCCACACGCTATATATATATATATATATATATATATATATATATATATATATATATATATAATTTTTTTTTTTTCTCTGCCCATTGTACTTTCACACATAGATGCAGTACAGGTACACACATCATCATCACTGACCTGTTTAGTAAGTGAAAACTTTTCTATAGATTTCTAATGTTTCCATAGCAACTACAAATCGTACTGCACACATTTTCCAGTACATTTTACATTTTTCAACACTACTAACTTTATCACACAAAACACAAAGGACTTCAAGTAAAACGCCTGAAATCTGAAGGCCATAACATCTAGATTCCATAATATTCCCCCCAAAAGTATAAGGTACACTGTACACTGTAATCCTGGCATGGGCATGGACACCATGGACACAACCTTACCAGACAATGGTTTTGACTTTTATTCTGACAATAGTTGAGTGACCCCTTCTACCCAGATATGTAAATCCTTTGGGGGCTGGTATCATAGTGTTGTGCAGACTTGGAATACCTCCTTTACCAACGATTTTTCCTGCAGCATCAGAATGGAATATGTAGCACCAATTGGCCTTGATTCAAGTATATTTAGGAATATGTCTTACAGCTGCTTGTGCAGCCATTATGTCATGAATCATGTACTGCCTTTCCCTGTCTGCTGGTGGTAGTATTGACTCGGACTTCCCTGGACTTTCACTATCTATTTTCCAGCACTGCGTAATATGTCGGCACTTTATAAATACAATAAATAATAAATATCTATTAGCAGGTGGCTGTTTTCTCATTCTGGCAGCCCTAGCCTTCCACCATCCACCAGCGAGTGGCCAGTGAGCGTTTCCTGTCTAGCCTGCGGATGGTTACAATGTAACTTTCATTAAGATTACTCACCACAAGCTGCATCCTGTTTATGGTAATTCCTGGCCTATTTAAGAACTGCCTCTACCTCTATTAAGTTGTCAGAACTTTGTTGTACTTAAAGAACTGAGTCTCTGGACATTCCCTGGACCCATTCCTTGATCTGTACGTGTACCTAGTCTGTACCTGTCTTTGCTAACCTTCTGCTTCACCTATTATCCTGGCTTAACTTCTATTCGCCTGTTGTTCCCTTTGTACTGTGCTTTTTCATCTAACCTGTTGCCGAACCTGTTACTTGGTCCTGACTTTGCTTATTGCCTGCTCCTTTGATACCGTGCCTGTCTATCTATCTATCTATCTATCTATCTATCTATCTATCTATCTCTCTCTCTCTCTTTATCTATACTGTATTTCCGGTGGCAAAAAGTTTAGAAGCAGCCCTGGCAGTAGCAGGACGTATCACAACAGAGGCACTATGACAGTAATTTTACATAGGACCAACAGTTTTTAAGGTTCTAGATCAGGTATGTCAAACCGGTCCTTCGAGGGCCGAGATCCTCACACATTTTTGACACAGCTCAAATAAATTGATGGGTCTGAATCAGGAAAGGTGTGGTCCATCAGGTAGAACACATTCCTTTCTTTCTCAGTCCATCCTAAACTCTGGCATGGATCTGGCCCTCCAGGACTGGCGTTCGACACGTGTTCTAGATTATACACTGCCGTTAGCTGATTTGGGGCTGCAACAAGAAAATTTGTGATATTCAGGGTTCTGCACGCCATATCCAGTATTCTATCACCAATGCTCTCCACATGTGGACTGCATGCCCCAAGGAGAACTTAAAGGACCACTATCATGAAAAAAGTTTATGGGAACATGTAAAAAACAACAAAATATAAAAAGTTGGACAGGTTGGGAAGACGCTAGCTATTTCTGAATTGGGCAGTTCCTTAGGAGTGCAGTACACTATGTTTTCGCCTATGGGATATATTAGGAGGCAGAAGGTTGCTGTTATTGTTTGTTATATTGTTTGCTATCACGAATATCACTGACATGAAGGATTCTACTGCTGTCATTTTTGTGCTCTTACTCCATATTTGTGTATTATTCGCAAAATGTATTGCTTCTCCTTTTACTGTTATTGGATATTGAAATGTCTGTTATGTATTAAGTGATCTGCTGTTTAATAAAACGAGTTTCAAAAAACAAACAAACAAACAAACAAAAAAACATAAAAAGTTGCTCCTTAAAGGATACCAGATGTAAAAAAAACAACAGAATATGCATTGGGTAGGGGAGTATGAGCTAATACTTACCGTTCCTTCCATTCCTCTCAGTCAGCCATCATTCTCCTGTAATCCTTCCCCGTCTTCTCGCAAGTCAGACGACTCTCCTGGCTTGTAATCTGGACATACTGTGCTGCGCATGAGCAGTATGTCCTTTCTGCTCCACTGTAGCCGCGCATAATGACGTAGCAGACTGCTACATCATTATGTGCCACCACCAGGGATTACAAGCCAGGAGCGTCGTCTGACTTGCGAGGAGACTGGGATGGATTACAGTAGAACAGCGGTTGACGGAGGGGAACGGAAGGCACGGTAAGTATTAGCTCATACTCCCCTACCCACTGCATATTAATTTTTGGACATCTGGTATCCTTTATGCTAGTACTGACTAGTTCATACCCCATTCTGCACAGCTGTGCCTACCATTACATTACCAGGGGAAAGGCAATTCTCCGCCATGCTAGAGGCTTAAGGCTGGATTCACAGTGGTCAGTTGTATAACACATGCCTTAAAATGTGTGTGAACTGCAATTGAGACTGGACATAGACTTTAATGCAAAGCCTGCTCTGCATGCAGCGAGTTTGAATAATCTGATCAATTACTGTGAACAGGGCCAGAATTGTATGGGCAGTAAGTTGACATGCAGAATTTATCTGCAACGCAACTAAGCAATGTGAACCTAGGTTTAATAATCCATGATGGGTTGTGTTGCAGGCCTTCCAATCACAGAGATGCTGTGTGAGTTTAGTTATACCCTTCTAAATAATTCCTTCATATCACTGCGAAACCTAGGCTTGTCTTGCCTTGTGATACATTCTGGGGGTCCATAAAACATAGCAATGTACGGTATTCAAGATAAACACCAAACTACCCAATAACAAATTGGTTTAATATGCTGACACTGATCTGATTAGAAAATAATGTCTGTACTGTCTTCTGATGTCCAAATGCATAAAGGTTGTGATTTTAAGGTTCTGCTCTGTGTACAGCACGCATGGAAGTCTGAAGAAGAAATATTGAGTTAGGGTCCGTTTCCACTAGTAAGTGATGCGAATGCGGCAACCTAGCCGCATCGCATCATTTCCGCCGCCACAAGCTTTTTTAAATCACTAGCGCTTAGAAAATGCTGCTAGTGGGTATATGAACCCTAACAAAGAAAATCTAACCCCATTCTACACTATCTAAAACTAATTCCCCCAGAATTTGGGCTTTTATCTAGTCAATACATTTAAGAAAGTTTCTGGCACTCTTGAAAACACTGTATCCGCCCATGAGGTGGGGTGAGGCAAGTTCCTCAGGCGGCGAAAGTGGGTATGTTTGTGTGTGTGTGTGTGTGGGGGGGGGGGCGCCTTGCCATGGATGGGGGGCCACAGAGCTGGAGGGGGTAGCAGCCAGGAACGGGGGGGGGGGGGGGGCAGCAGGCACAGCGGAGGGGGGTCAGTCCCCCCCTCCCTCACCTGGGTCCCCCGTCCGCTCTCCCCCTCCAGCTATGAGCACAGCATGTCCCAGTGTGTCAAACAGCGGGCGGGTGAAGTAGTTACTCACCTCTTCCTTCCGTGTTCCAGCGTGCGTACCACCGCTCCTCACTTCCTGCAATGCCCCCTCCAGGCTACCTATACTAGGGGCAATTACACTACCTATGGGGGGGGGAGGAGGGGGGGTTGGCATCCTTACAAGTTTTCCTCAGGTGGAAAAAAGTCTAAGACTGGCCCTATGCATCCTATTTCAATAAGAACACCCTGCCAAAATGCAGAATAACATATATGTTTAATCTGCTGACAGGAAGGGGAAAAAAAGGAACGCTACAAAAACCTACAAGTGGGTCACAAACATGAACATTTTTCGTCGTGATAATTCTGGTGCAGCTAAGGATAAATGAGCCATAGACATCCTGGGTTATTATATGTATTGAATGTGCAGCTGCCGTTTTGTGGCCACTATAACAGCCTTCAGCAGTAATCAGCACAGAACGCAGATGCCCAGTGTGCCGGCAGAGACGGGGAATTTGGAAAATGGTACATCTGTTTTTCTTTCCTCTTTGTTTATGTTGATTCTGTGTCCTGAATGGTTATTTAAATTCGCACACAAAAGATGCTAAATGGTCAGTAGGAAAATTACCTGAACAGATGGAACAAAGGCTATGACATGTTTGCAATCACTCAGCTGGACTCCTCGCAATGTTATTATAAAAACAAAACACAAAAAAACTGTATTGAAGGGTTTGCAAAGAAGTGTTGGAGATCTGCATCAAATACAGAAAAAGTTTGAATGGCAAAAATTGCAGGGCTGGAAACAGATAAGGAATTTTAGCGCTGTCTTTTGTGGCTATAAAATGTACAAATCTACAAAGGAGGAAGATATAAAGATACATTCAAAAAAATCCTTTCCTGACAAATATTTTTATTGTGAGTGGCTGTCAAGGAGAGGAATTCAGTGGTCATAGGCCAATGAAAAGGTAGTAGGCGGTGGCAATACACAGCCTGACTAGAAAAGGTATACAGGTAGTCCCTAGTTAATGAACGAGATAGGGACTGTGGGTTCTTTACCTGAATCCATTCTTAAGTCGGAACATTGTGCCATCTCTGTCCCCTTTACCTCATCTGTTCCCCCCTGTGGCTCCGATGTCCCCCTGTGTGTCACCTCTGTTCCTGTCTGCCTTCATTGTCCCCTTCCGTTCCACCTCTGTCCCCCACTGTGCCATCTCTGTCCCTCCCCTGTACCTCCTCTGTGCCCACCTGTGGCTCCAATGTCCCCCTGTATGTCATCTCTGTTCCAGTCTGCCTTCATTGTCCCCCTTTGTGCCACCTCGGTCCCCCACTTTGCCATCTCTGTCCCTCCCCTGTACCTCCTCTGTGCCCACCTGTGGCTCCAATGTCCCCCTGTGTGTCATCTCTGTTCCTGTCTGACTTCATTGTCCCCCTGTGTGTCACCTCTGTCCCCCACTGTGCCATCTCTGTCCCTCCACTGTACCTCCTCTGTGCCCACCTGTGGCTCTAATGTCCCCCTGTGTGTCATCTCTGTTCCTGTCTGCCTTCATTGTCCCCCTTTGTGCCACCTCTGTCCCCATTCCCTCAGTGTCTCCATCTGTGACACCCCCTCTCTGTGCCTTCACTGTGTACCTCCGCCTGCTCCCTTTGTGCCTCCTTTTGTTGCCCTTTATCCAGTGCTGGATAACAGGTTTGCTTTAAAATGCATAAAATATGTATGCAGAACTTGGAACTCTCTATATAGTATAGTGTACCACAGCAAAATGTAGTTTTACTGAGTTTTTTTCTTAGTGTTTTTTTTAATTGATTTTCTTAAAAACTATAAGGTCTATTTGTATTGTTTTCTTTACTTGTTACCGTTTTTTTGTGCGGTTCATAATCACGGGTCGTTCATAAGTCGGACTTTCTTATGTCTGGGACTACCTGTACGGTAGGTGGCTGTATGAGCAACACAGCAGACCTGCAGAAGGGGCAGGCAAATGTTTCCACATGCCAAAATAAACTTTGAAAATCTGTCCCTGTCAGCCACAGGGCATACATTTAAAAAGGGCTGCACCAAGGTTGCTCCAGTTGATATTTGTTGATATGGTTGAGAGATGATAAGTAAAGTATTTCTTCTCTTAAGATGAAAAACTGACTACAACAAGTAACTTGTCTATATATCTTATCTAAAGTTTAGATAGTTTACACAGCAAATCTAGCTGCAAACAGCTTCAATAGAATATGATTATTTCTTCCTGTGATACAATGACAGCAGCCATGTTGTTTGTAAACATTACAAACAGGCAAGCTTATCTGCATCTTGAGCACTCAGCCTGTGAAAAAAAACCTAACCCCCCTCCTCCTCCCTCCTCCCCTCTACCTCTGAAATCTCTGGCTAGTAATACCTCCCCCTCCTCCTGCCCAGACTGTGCGCCCATGAGCCCTTGCTACTGTCTGAAAATGCCTTGGCTCTCTGAAAACCTGTGGGCGAGGCTTGTTTAGTTTATAGGGAATAAGAGTATTAAAACAAAAACAAAAAAGTATTTGGCTTGAGGAATGCCCTATAAACAATAGGAAAGGAACACAATTATGCAATGAGTAAAAGTTTATCTCGGATCCACTTTAAATGCTGCTTGAAAGGAAGTGAAAGCAGTTAGAGCAAGCCCCATCGGCAAGCAGCCTTTCCAACGGGAGAGGAGCTGTCACATGCTGTGAATTGGCATGTCTAGGATGTTTTGAAATAGAAAACTCTGCTGAAATACCATTATCTTTACCATTACATACATGTTAGCAGGGTTATCAGAATATCATGTTTTCCACTACAGTGTCCCTTTAAGTGTTTTAATCAAAAAACATAAAATTGATGTCCAGCCCCTACATCTCTGTCACTAACTCCAACTTCATCTGTGTTCATCAAGCTTGATTGAAGAGCGATTATCAGGCTGGCTGTGTGCCTGCTCAATCCTGCCACATTTGGAAATACAGAGACTGGCATATTTCAATTTCCTACCAAGGCTTTCCACTGGTCGGCATGAATGGACTAATGAGAAGTATTTGGGAAAGTAAAAAAAGCGCTGGTTAGGCTTACTTTAAAATTCCGACGAACATCCCCATTGGTTCAAAGCCCCACCCCACTGAGGCTTGTTCACTTTCCTTCTGAAGCTTAATTGGATTTGTCATCATCATGCATTCCCATTGGTTGATCTATCTGGATGCCTTAAAAGGAAATTCAAAGTTGGGTAAACCGAAACGCCTTGTAATACGAGTACCATGAAAGGCTGCCAAAATTACGATACGCCTCAAAAATAATGTCAACATGCTGTAACAAACCCGAGCACCTATCGGGGTGTTTCTCCCTCAGCCGCAGCGTAAATTCAAAACGCCTGCAACCAGTTCTGAAAGGTCCTGGGGATGGCCCTATGCCTATCCTCTTCACATTTCTCCTCATTCCTTTTATCTCACTTACTTAGGAATTCCTTTGATGCTGGCAGAAGTGACAACAGGTCAAGAAAATCACCTCGCCATATTTTTTCTTTTATCATGGACCGTGAATGATAACCTAGAGGCGACAACTCACAAGGCATTGCCTCCTTAATCACAGTTTCCGACACCCCCACAGGCCTTAGAGGTGCGCTTGCAGGTTGCGAAACAGTCGCCTGATTGACAGCAGCAATAGCCGCATTGCAGCTAGACCAAACACTACCCACGGGCTGATTCCTTGAGAAGCCAGTGAGGGCCTCCGCTAAAGAGTCCTCCGCTTGACCCAGCTTATCAACTATTAACAAGGTGTTCTCACCATTTTCTGGGCCGTCTGGAGTGGGTCCTTCTTGAATAGCCACTGACTCCTGCTGTGGCAGCTAGTGAGGAGACACATCCACAGGAGCTGGTCTGGGCTGTGGGGACCTCAAACGGTCTCTCTCCCATCTTCTCTGAACCTCCCTGGGCTGCCTGCTCCTTTCACCTCTTCGCTGCATAGCGGGCCTGCGGCGACTAGACTGGTGTCTCTGCCTATCTCCAGCCAACAGAAGATCCTCCTCCGGTGGGCGGGCTGCCAAGTAGGCGGGGAGCCAAGAGGGACATATATCTCTGCAGGAGGAGGCGGCGTCGGGAAGGCAGGATCGCCTCGGGCAAATCTAGACACTGCCTCAGCCACTCCTCTCCCCCTTCGGCTTTAGCATGCAGCAGGAGTCGAGGTAAGAGGGATGCCATGCTTCTCATCACGGGGGAACACCGCCGCGGTCCGGTCTTTTAGGTAAAGGCCAGCTCAGCCGCGCTCCACCTCTCCTTAAGTACCTGGCTCCAGCCAATCAGGTATTGTCTCCATGCAGCACTCCAGGTCTTCCCATCTGATAGGCCCCGCTTCCCGCCATTCCTCCACTGCTCAGCTGCAAGACTAAGCACAATTAGTAGCACAGGCCCCGCAGACATCCCATGTGCTCACTTTCTCATGTTGAGTTCCCTGCCGTGACATGTAGTTCCCAAATCACATGAAATAAGCATGCAGCAAATCTAGTCAAACTTTGGCTATTTAGCTATGCAGAATTGTCCTCTCAGAGCAATCTGCTAGACCAGTTATATTTTCTAGTGACTTTAGTTGCACCTGACAGGACTAAAGATGTGACCACCTGTGATAAGATTCAGAATGTAAATCACAGTGATCTTTTTTTTTTTTTTTTTTTTTTACAATGATGCAAACTCTGACTAAATAATATGTAAATAAGTATTGTAAAAAAAAAAAAAAAAGCAGTTTTATTTTTTTATTAAAATTTTCACTGCAATTCCCCTTTAACCACTTGAGGAGTGAGGACCCATGCTTTACCCTCCTCTTAAGGACCAGCGCTGTATTCTGTGATCTGTGCTGGGTGGGCTCTGCAGCCCTCAGCGCAGATCAGGTAGAGCGACCAGATCGCCCCCCTTTTTTCCCCACTAGGGGGATGATGTGCTGGGGGGGTCTGATCGCTCCTGCCTGCCTGAGGTTTGCGGGGGGGGGGGGGGGGGCACCTCAAAGCCCCCCTCCGTGGCGACATTCCCCCCCTCCCTCTCTTACCTCCCTTCCCCGGAGATCAGAGGCTGCACAGGAACGGATCTGTCCTGTGCAGCCTCTAACAGGCTCCTGCCTGTCATGTGTCAGCGATCCCCGGCCGCTGATTGGCCGGGGATCGCTGATCTGGTACAACGCTGCTACTGTTAGCAGCGTTGTACAAATGTAAACAAAGCGGATTATTTCCGCTTGTGTTTACATTTAGCCTGCGAGCCACGATCGGCGGCCCGCAGGCTATTCACGGAGCCCCCCGCCGTGAAATGACAGGAAACAGCCGCTCGCGCGAGCGGCTGCTTCCTGATTAATTAGCTTGCAGTCGGCGACGCAGAACTGCGTCGCTGGTCCTGCAGTTGCCACTTTGCCGATGCGCGTTATGAATGCGCAGTTGGAAAGTGGTTAATACATTTTAAACATGGTGAGCTATAAGTAAACCAACACTTTAATGGTTGCTGTAACTCTTACTTTGGATAGGTTTCATACTTATTTATTTTTTTCTAAAAAATAAATGATCCTTTAAATGTTTTTTTTTCAAACATAAGTAACACATAGAAATGGCACTTCAGTAAAGGTACGCTAGATCCATATTAACGCTTTTCATCAAAGTCCTCCTACACATGTTTTGTTGGCATTTCCGTGTACATTTGTAATCCGTTGCCTGACTTCACTCCAGAAAATCACATTTAAAAACACATAATCTTGGTAAATCTGGGTAGAACAATTTTCATCCTTTAATCTGAGTTAAATCTGCTATCTAGGAAGACCCAGCCAAGCCATGAATGACAGATCTGAGTAAGACTTTAATCTGGGGAACATTCATCTCCCCCATGCTAAACCATTTCTCATAACTGCTCACCCCAGTAGTAATATTTGGGTTGTAATACGCTGATAAAATATGCATCCTTCCCCGCTGTCCTGATTTTCTTGATGTGGATAGAGGAAATATTTTATTACTTCTAATAGGTGTGCAAATACAGCTGGGGTAAATTATCTTGTGCTTAATGTTTTTTTTTATACCTGTCGCCTCTGCTGAAACAGTTTATTTGTTCTTTTTTTCTTCTTATGGATTTAGTTTTTATGCAATTTTGATGCAAATATCACCCTTTAAAGACCAACAGACACAAATAGATAATCCTATATAATTACAGATGTATGTTGATTTGTAAGGGGTAGTTGAAAAACACAGCCATCACTTAGACCAGTGAGATAGTAAAATGTTACGAATGTCTCACATTATGCATATACGTCCCTAACTGCCCACTCTGCTCCTTCAATGACCTGATTGACCTCTTCATAATCATTTTCTTTCAGAGACTTCTCTCTGCTAGACTTCAGTTTCCATAATTCTTTCTCTTGTGCCCAAGGCCGGAATTCTGTAAAAGCCACAAAGACCTGGGCTTGGGCGGTTACAGGCCAAGGGGCCCCTGGACATGAAGGAGGGGTCACTACATATGAAAGAGGAGGCTGAAAATGGGGAGAAATACATGAAAAGGAAACTGGTGCTCAAGCGAGCTCTTCATTAAAGAAAGAGGCTGCTGTACATGGATAATACACATGGAAAAGGGGGCGGCACATGAAATGGGAGTGGCTGCTGTACATGGATGATACACATGGAAGAGGGGGCGGCACATGAAATGGGAGTGGCTGCTGTACATGGATAATACACATGGAAGAGGGGGCGGCACATGAAATGGGAGTGGCTGCTGTACATGGATGATACACATGGAAGAGGGGGCGGCACATGAAATGGGAGTGGCTGCTGTACATGGATGATACACATGGAAGAGGGGGCGACACATGAAATGGGAGTGGCTGCTGTACATGGATGATACACATGGAAGAGGGGGCGGCACATGAAATGGGAGTGGCTGCTGTACATGGATGATACACATGGAAGAGGGGCCGACACATGAAATGGGAGTGGCTGCTATGCATGGATGATACACATGGAAGAGGGGGTGACACATGAAATGGGAGTGGCTGCTGTACATGGATGATACACATGGAAGAGGGGGCGACACATGAAATGGGAGTGGCTGCTGTACATGGATAATACACATGGAAGAGGGGGCGACACATGAAATGGGAGTGGCTGCTATGCATGGATGATACACATGGAAGAGGGGGCGACACATGAAATGGGAGTGGCTGCTGTACATGGATAATACACATGGAAGAGGGGGCGGCACATGAAATGGGAGTGGCTGCTGTACATGGATGATACACATAGAAGAGCAGGCTGCACATGGAATGGGAGGGGCACTACGACACAAGAAAGGGGAGTCACAACATACTTGGACTAGGGACACAAAAAGTACAATATAAATCCAGTCATGCTTGTGCCATTAGCCTTGCATTTACATTTAACACAATAGTAAGCGATCAAAAGCCTCTGACTTAAACTTGTGTTGTTCTTGGAATTTGGAACCAAACAGGAACAGACGCATTCAGCACCAGACAGCGGGGCAGGGCTTGTTTCATTTAGCTCTGATACTTCCTGATTACCAGCTGAAGGGAGAAAGTACTAGAACTACATGGAACACACACAGTCCTGCTGTCCAGTGCTGAAAGGGTGCTGAATGTGGCTGTTCCTTTCCCAAACCACATGATTCCGAATTCCTCTCTCTTAGCATTTCCTCTCTCTTAGCAAGTCAGCATTTCTACATTGCTCTAAAAGATTCCTCACAGCTTTAAAGCTCCTATCCCAGAATTTTGTTTAGCAGAAAATCACTGAAATGGTTAAGCAAAGCACTTTGTCCTGCTATTCAGCTTCAAATCCGCATCCAAACTGGAGACAACAGTATCTTTGTTTACATTCCAGTGTTGATACATGTGTGTGTAACAAGTAAAAAAGACTTTCTGAGAAGCTGTCTCTGCTTAAAATTAGAAGATTTTAATATATAATAAAAAAGCAGTTAGAATAAAATGCAATGGCAGCTGTCAGGACAAGAACAACTGCACTTCGGAAACTTGTAATTTGTAGACAGGCAATATTACTTATGCACAAAAGCAAATATGATAAATGTATGAATAATAAAAAGTAGAAAAACACATGTTTATTGAATGTTATGTCAGAGTTTCAGACCACTTTAAGAAAATTAGTGAATATTACTAATTTCACAGTTGCATTCTGGGAGGTCTTTTTATCTATAATATATTCCTCCTCTTCCCTTTATTTCCCCCTCCTTCTAATTACATAAGGCAGTGCACTTTCTAGTATAGACCTCAGTGGGAGTGTCTGAAAACTCTGGGAGGAGGGTGGGTAACAAATACACAATTAGCAAGAAAAAAAGAGTGAGGTAGGAAATGATGTCAGGAGGTTGAAGTTAACCAAGATGGAAACTGTCTAGAATAGGATTCTCTGCTTTTCTTTTATAACATTCACAGGAATAATAACGTGGACAGTGCATGTCCTGTTATGTAAGCTGAACTAGTATTTATCTACTTATAAACAGTATGTGTTTTTATTTCTAGGTTAGCATGGGTGTCACTTGTTCTTTAAAACTTGGTCATTGCAGGATCTCAGGAATCACACGAATATTCACCATCTGCTGTGTAGTAGAAGACTTATTTGTGTATTCTCTGGTATCTACTATTGAACTATAGTGCACCCTCATTTTAAGTGGTATGAAACTCAGGATTGCCTTCTTGGTCAAAAAGATTATTTACAGCATAAAATCTAATACCACAAAAATAATGTAGCAGAAGGGCATTTAAAAGTGTAAACACAGCACTTTGTTCTTCAGTGGAAAGCTCCTTGCTTCAGTGGGCAGCTTCTGGCCCTATCCAAAGAGGTGATAATAAAATGTTTTGTTTACATTCCTTTGTCAGACTCAGAAACATTTAGTAAACATTATCAAACTGCCGAAACTGATCTGTACTGACCTGAGAAGCAGAAAGAGCTGAGAACTGATCATTAGATAGAGTTTAATATATAAATACAGCAGCTATGCAAAAAAAAATTTGCAACCACCACTTTCACAGCAGATAAATGGTACTTTGGGAATTTGTAATTTGTAAACAGACAAAGGTACTTGTGCACAAAAGCAAACATGATAACTGTATGGGTAATAAAAAATAGGAAAACACATTTTTATTGAATGTTATGTCAGAGTTTTACAGCACTTTTGAACTGTATGTAAAGCTGTTAAGGTGCAGCAGAGAGCATGTGGAGGACTGTTGCTGCATTAGGTTAGCGCTGCGGGAATTTGACTTTTGTATTAAAAGACAATTTATTGACAAGGTGTAAAAATATCACCTAGGAAAAGACTTTAGAAGAAAAAGTGCAATGTGTAAGGGCCCCTGGCCTATATGCAATTCACTTGTTCTCCTGAGTTTTCTCCTAAGAGATAATTTTGCATCTTCAATTTAAATGAACTTTTTAGCACTTTGCAATGGAAAAAGTACCAAAAAGTAATCTTTTCAATCTTACCCAGAGTTACACACCTAGCTGCTCACTCCGCTCCTCCAATGAACTTTGCCTGACCCCCCCCCCCCCTCCCGCATCACCCAGTCCCATGCATTCCTACAGGAGAGCTGCTGCAACACTATGGAACTCCCTACCTCCCCCCCTCCCCTCAAAACTCACCTTTTTTCTCTGGCCTACCCCCCCCCCATTAGTGCTCTAAGCCCACAGCTGAACTCTGGTCCCCTACCTTTCGTGTCCTTACCTCTCCCTCTAGATTGTAAGCCTTTGGGCAGGGTCCTCCTCCTTATGTCTCCTACCTGATCATGCACCTCCATAACTGTGAACCCATGCTAGGCATCTGAGTGACCCTAACTTGCCTAATCCCCATGCTCCCCTCCAGTGACTGGCTAAGCATTACCTTGTACTCATACTGTGCGGTGTGATCTGGTTTGCATGTATTCCTGTATTGTCTTATTGCTGTATGTCACCCCTAAATATTGTCTGTAACCTAAACTAATGTCCAGCGCTGCGTAATATGTTGGCGCTTTATAAATACAATAAATAAATACAAAAGTAGGTGAAAAAGTACTATCAAAATTATTTTGAGCACTTGTTTGCTTGCTGGTGGTAAAAAAGGCATTTTATTTACAAGCTGTGAAAATATTACCCAGGGGAAAACTCAGGGAAAAAAGTGAATTGCATAAGGGACCCTGTATTTGAAATAATCTGTTGGTCAGCATGTATAGAGAGAGACTGGTTTGGAGCCTCCAAAACATCATTTGTAATTCCTTATTGCATAAATGAAAATCAAAAACATTACAATAAAGGTCTCAGCACATAAAGTATAGGTCAGACGAGCTTACAGCCCCGGGAGGATAGAAAGGTGCAGGTTGACATTTCATGCTGACATTAGCTCTTTGTCTTGTCTGCTCTGATAGACATACTTAGGGGCATAGTGTTAATTTTACATTTGTGCAGGGATATTCAGTTTGGACTACACTATGTTTTATGTCTGCGCTTTAAAGCAAACTTTAATGAAAAATGAATTGATGAGATAAACAATTGTATCTCTCCTATGTCCTATGTGCTAATATTGTATGTATCCCTATGTATTTTCAGTGCTGCATAATATGTTGGCACTTTACAAATCCAATAAATAATTATAGTAATCTTCCTACTCCTGAAAATAACTTTTTTTTAGATATCCCACAGTTTTATGATGTATTTATAAGCATAAAAAAGTAGATTTATTGTTTTGTCTTTGCTCAATGACACAATGTTTCTGTGCCTCAGAGAGCTCAAATATATGAACTATTGACTTTTTTTTAATACCCTGCTCTCAGAGTTGTTCTCTGTCAAGTGAGTGTTTTATAGTTGTAATTCCTTATCAGTGAGAGCTATGCTATAGTCCGAATGAGTCCCGACTGGAGAGAAACTGTCAATTTCATAGCTGAATGTTAAATAAAAAAAAGGAACACAGTATAATTATTTGTATGCTTGCCACTGTACATACACATATCTGTCTCATCATGTCACATATCACTTAAAGTGAACCCGAGTCGAAAAAAATAAGCTGATGAGATAAACAATTGTATTTATGCTCCTACTCCTAAAATTTAGTTTTTTTTAGATATCCCAAGGGTTGTTTTTTTAGATTTAAACGTTTACAAAGTAGATTGAATGCTTTGTTGTCTCTGCTCAGTGGCGTCCTATTTAGTGTCCCTAAATAAAAATACATTAACTTTTGACGTTTTCTTTATCTCCCCTGCTAACTATTGACCGTTTTCTATCTCCCTCTGCTCTCAGAAGTTGTATTCTGTCAGGAAAACCTTTATGGCTGTAATTAGCTTATCAGTGATGTTTACTATATTCCAGACAAGGTACGGACAAGACAGAAGCTGTCACTTCCATGCCTAAAATTGCATTCTTTCAGGTAACAAAATAAAACAAGTAGAACAGCCTCGTTATCAATATGCTTTGCACTGTACATACACATGTTTATCTCATCATGTCACATATCACCTCAGGTACACTTTAACCACTTCGGGACCAGCACCCTCTGCCCCCTTAAGGATCAGAGGGTGCTGGTCCAGTAAACCGCCGCTTCCCGACGAATCGCCGCTAAAATCAGCCGCTCCTGACGGTCATGCCGCTCTGTCCCCGCTGCAGGCTGCTCTCTCTGCCGTCTGTATGACGGCAGAGCGATGTGCGTCGGTCAGGAGCTGCTTTCATTGGCTCCTGACCCTGTCACTCCATGTAAGCCAATGGGAACGGCTTACATGAATGACAGGGCCAGGAGCCAATGAAAACTGCTCCTGCCCGGCTCACAGTGCTCTGCCGTCATAGAGGCAGCAGATCAGCATATTGCGGCGGAGATCGAGTGGCGACAGCGGTGGGGACGGGCGGGGGGCGCGGTCAATGGGATGTAGAGTTTACGTCAGGTCAGAACCGCAGCGCCCCCTGCCCGATGTAGATTTATACTGCGGCGGTCTGCAGGTAGTTAAGGTTCCCTTTAAAATGTACCCAAGGACCCATTCAAACGCGGGTGATTTTACCGCGATTAACGTGGTAAAATCACCATACACTCTCGTGATTTTTGAGCGATCGCAATCATTATTATTATTATTTATTATTATTTAGTATTTATATAGCACCGACATCTTACGCAGCGCTTTACAGAGTATATTAGCACTGCGATTAGCACTTTTTAACCACTTGCCGACCGCACGCTTATACCATGGGTCGGCAAAGTGGCAGCTGCAGGACCAGCGACGCAGTACTGCGTCGCCAGCTGCAGGCTGATTAATTAGGAAGCAGCCGCTCGCGCGAGCGGCTGCTTCCAGTCAAATCACGGCGGGGGGCTCCGTGAATAGCCTGCGGGCCGCCGATGGCGGCTCGCAGGCTAAATGTAAACACAAGCGGAAATAATCCGCTTTGTTTACATTGTACGGCGCTGCTGCGCAGCAGCGCCGCAAGGCAGATCGGCGATCCCTGGCCAATCAGCGGCCGGGGATCACCGCCATGTGACAGGGGACGTCCCGTCACTGGCTGCACAGGACGGATAGCGTCCTGTGCAGCCTCGATCGCCGGGGGGGCCAGGTAGGAGAGGGAGGGGGAGGATTTCGCCGCGGAGGGGGGCTTTGAGGTGCCCCCCCCCCGCAACACCCAGGCAGGCAGGAGAGATCAGACCCCCCCTGCACATCATCCCCATAGGGGGGAAAAAAGGGGGGCAATCTGATCTCTCTGCCTGCAACCTGATCTGTGCTGGGGGCTGCACAGCCCACCCAGCACAGATCACTCAAAACAGCGCTGGTCCTTAAGGGGGGGGTAAAGGGTGGGTCATCAAGTGGTTAAGCACTGTATTGCGATCACTCTAGAATCCTAGTAAAATGCTGCATGCACCGCATTTTGCGATTGCCACGAATCGCCCACAATCGGCGGCCATCCCCGGCAGTGAGCTCACTGCCATTTAGCAAGGGGATCCTAGTGTGAATGGGCCCTAAAATAGCATAAAGAAAAGAATTGATACTTTCCTTACTTCCTCCAACCCCATGATCTCTGATCTCTCTCTTGCTGTTCTCCCTGATGGCTCCGTTGCTCTGTAATCCTGCACATTGCTCTTCTGCAGCCGGGACTGTTCTGTGCCTGATCAGATAATACTGTACTGTACTTATGGGTGGCCTGGGGCTGGGTGAGGGGGGCATCAGAGGTCATGGGGCTGGAGGGAGCCCCAGGTAAGTATCAATTCTTTTATATATGCCATCTCAGGTCCACTTTAAAAAGAAGTATACCTGCATGATTTTTATACACCATAAGCAGTGGAATACGATTATTTTTATATCATTTTGTAGAAAATAAGTGAGAATGTCACAGCGTTTGTCAGGGACGGCCAGAATCGTCTAATGGCTAGAATCTATCATATCTTTCCAGGGTTGCCATCCCAAATCTCCTCTGTGTATGAACAGCAGCCAAAAAATTAAGTGCAACTCAAGATTTTTATAACATCGTAATAATCTTATCTGTGCAGAGTGATAACATGCTCTAATTGTTGGCAGTGGTAATAATAATAATAGAGTTTATTAACATGTAACTGTTCTGTATGACAGCTGCAGCACTCAGACCGGCTGGCCTCATGCAGAAGAGAGCTTTGTGAGATATATGATCACCTCACCATTATTTGGCGGGCCGCCACCCAATACATTTTTAATAGTGCATCATGTTAATAATTTGTGATAAAAAACATGGTGACTGAATGATAATCAAACACAAGAAAATATTAATTTTACAGACTTTTTTTCACAGGCTTTACAGACAAGTTTAATTTGTTTCATTTTTATGTTTAGTTTATACACTTCCTGATGGTTGCCAAGTGTGGCGTTTTATTCAGAAATAGAAATGATGTTAAAGCTATAACAGCTGGTTGTGATAGCTCTCGGTTGTAGAGCCTGCTGATGAGTTCATCTTTGCCACTATGACTCATTTACTTGCTTCCTAGCTATCGGTGCCTACATTGCTGTATTTATAATATACTAAAAACATATGAAACTTACCTGGTATCGAAACAAAAAGTACTGTATTACAGTGACTAAAGCCTCACACACATACAAGATGAAACGCAACCTATGGGGCGCATGTTGCATACAGGTGACTCACAAGGTCATGTAAGGTAATCATTAACGAGGGGCGGCTCTACCATGAAGCAGACTGAATCATGTCATTCAGAGCAGCATACTGTAGGGTGGACTCAGCTGATCTTTTTCAGTCTCTCCCTCTTCTCTGCTGCTTCTGCCTCACTCATGGAGCACAGAGCTTGTCTGCTGTTAGTCCGTGTGTGTTGGCGTGCCCTTACTTAACCACTTGCTGTCCCTATGACATGAATATAAATCTATGAATTCTCCTCCCTACAAAATCTTAGATAACACTGTTTATTTACCTCTGACCTGATGACATCACTACAGAGTTGTAAAATAATGACAGCAAATCCCTCTCCTCCTCCCAGGGATTGCAATGGCAGAGTTAATTAGTAAACAAGTGTAAAATACACATTCCAGGAGTAGACAGTAGCAAATTGTATACATTACTTAATTTTTACATCTAATACATTATCAAAACAAATGAACTGTTTAAATAAACAGGAGGGATAGACAAATAAAATGTGTGGGTTTAATGTACAATAGAACTGTTTACATTAAAGCTATAATGTATGAAAGTGAATAAGTTGTGTATTTTTTCACTTTTTTTCCTTTTTTTTCCTTTTAAAATACATAGAAAATAAGGTAATCACTAAAACAAATATCAGCCACAAAAAGCCTAATTTGTCCTGAAAAAAAAACAATACATAGATCATTTAGTTGTGATAGTTATTGATAAAGTTATTGCCAAAGTAATCAGAGCTGAGCTGAACTGTGAAAATGACCAGGGTAAGGAACTGGTTAAATATGCACTGCTCTCTGCTAGCCCACCTCCTCTCCATGTGCCATTCTGCCCCCTGGTTTCCTGCTGTGCAGAAAAGCTGCAGTTTATTGCTGTGCATGTATGATTGAGGAAAGTATGATGTGTGTGTGCGTGCGGAAGCGTGCGCGTGCGCGTGCGCACGTGCATGCTGCCACAGCCAGTCACCTTTAGCCAGCACCCATTCACTTGCCCATCAGCATCCAGGCCAAAACAAGTAGAACGTTTGATTCAGACAGCAAAAAGTCTAGAACCTGCCCTGCCATACACATATTAATAGCCACTGAATGAAGCAAAACGATCGATCACTTTCCAATCGGAATCTGATCATAGAGAGATTGATTCCTTTCACACACAGCGCATCAATTCTCAATAGGTTTCAGCTGGAAATGATTGAAATTCGATTGACTACAGCGTTGCACTGCTCAATGAAATGCAATGTTATGGCCCATCGATTGACCACTGCTCCTTCCTCGCCTTTGATCAACATACATTTTCCGTCCTATCCAATCAAAACTTCTATTGATTTTAGGCCAGACTTGATCGGAGTTCAATCCACCGGACATGTTGGTGCAACAGATTTCTTTCAGATTTGTTCAGAGTGTTTGAATCTCTCAGGTACAGTATGAGAAAATGGATGTGGTATGGCCGGCTTTCCACACACCGGATCCCCAAACAATACAGACAAGTTAGAGCATTGTTCGTGTGCTAGTGATTAACTGGCCCTTCAGAAGCTGCTCCATTGTGTGCTCCCCATTCCCCTCTACATAGAAACAATGCGTGATGAAGGGCCGTAACTAGAGAGGGGGGGGGGGGGGGGAATGCTATAAGGGGTCCCCAATTACTGCTATACTTCCTCCAATAAAAGGTTCCATCCTTCAACTCAGATGTTTTTGAGTTACGCTCTTGCATGCATGCTGCTCAGGAATACCTGAAGGAAACATCTGTGTAATGCTCACATCTGTATAGGCTTGTGGAGCATAGGAATTCTGGTTCACCATGAGCTTGCTGGGTAATCTGTAACTCTGGGTGATTCAAGTCCTACCCCATAGAGCCATATTAATCCATGCCATGTGTAGCACAGTGATTTTTAGGCATATGAAGTTTCACCAAATATCCAGTCTGCAGGTTTGCAAGAGGGTCATACCAACATACAGGAGCTGCAGAAATGTACACTTGTTGAATATAGTTTAATTTGTTCAAAAGCTGTTAACAGAGTGTCAGGACAGGCAAAATAAACCTCTTTAATTGTGTCATTAGCTAAAACTTAGGAAAGTGTTAACAGGCTGAATCTTAGCAATGTACTCTTCCAGAAAGCCCCCTGTGTATTCCACCTGTTGGTTTGGTCTCCTCAGTGCAAAGATTGACTGTGGAAGAGGTAGGATCTCTGTCTGTGTTCTCTGAAGCTAAAGTTAATCTATCTGCTGTAAAAAGTTATGATCTATATCCATACTAGTTCTGTAGAATGTAAAGAGTTATATGTGTGCTTTTTAGCAGCCTGTAGCAGGGTCGGACTGGGACACCTAGGGCCCACCAAGGAAGTTTCAGCCTGGGGCCCACCCCCCTCTCCTCCTCCTCCCCCCCCTCCTCCTCCTCCCCCCCCCCCCCCATTTTGGGCTCACATACACATGTAGTCTAGAAATTTTGCATGACTTTATGGTAGGGAATAGATTGTGAGCAATTCTGAGGACAGTCTCCAATAGGGATATGTCTAAATGCGAAACTAAATGGGTGTCACCACGCACTGGAACATCGGCGTGGTCATGATGAGTCATGGGCAGACTTAAAAAAAAAAATACAAAACACAAAATAAGTAGCGGCGTTATTCAGAGATTAGGTCCGACCAGATACATTGTAGATAAAATATTCAAGTAGTTACATGCCTCATGATAATTCATCAAGTAGTCAAATGGCAGCAGATACCCCCACAAAATGCAATCAGGTTGACGGCAGATACCCCCACACAATGCAATCAGGTTGGTGGCAGATACCCCCACACAATGCAATCAGGTTGACGGCAGATACCCCCACAAAATGCAATCAGGTTGACGGCAGATACCCCCACAAAATGCAATCAGTTTGGCTGCAGATACCCCCACAAAATGCAATCAGTTTGGCTGCAGATACCCCCACACAATGCAATCAGGTTGGCTGCAGATACCCCCACACAATGCAATCAGGTTGGTGGCAGAGATACCCCCACACAATGCAAGTCCCCCCCAGCTTGGAAGGGGGGGCAGAGGGCACAGATCAGCGGGGAAGCCTCCCCCCCCTCCCTCACCTAGGGCCCCCCCTTCCACACACCCCCCTCCTCGAGAAGTGCAGCCAGCAGCGAGCGGAGAATAGCTTACCAGCTTCAGATGATACTATCTCCGCTCCGCATGCCGCTGCTGCCCTGCTGGTCTCTGTCTCCTGTAGTGACGCTGTCCAATCCCGCTCTAGCAGGAAGTACTACGAGAGCGTGATTGGACAGCGTCACACACTACAGTCAGAGACCAGCAGGGCAGCGGCATGCGGACTCGGAGCGGAGCGGAGATAGCATCATCTCTGTAGCTATTCTCCGCTCGCTGCTGGCTGCACTTCTGGAGGAGGGGGGTGCGCGGAAGGGGGGGGCCCTAGGTGAGGGAGGGGGGACGCTTCCCCCCCTTCCCGCCGCTCTGTGCCCAATTCCCCCCCTTCCAAGCTGTGCCCCCCTCCAGTGGCGTAGCTAGGGTGTTTGACACCCGGTGCGGATAATTTACCAACACCCCCCCCAAAAAGCAAAGCGCGCAGCGACAAAAAAAATGGGTGTGGACATGACATCACATGGGTGGGGGGTAATTGTAATGTAACTGGAACAGTAAGGCAGTGGGCTAATATAGGTAGCCAGAATAGTTTCCCTCAGCATAGGTTAGATAGGTAGGTGCCCCCAGTATAGGTTAGTTAGGTAGGTGCCTCCAATATAGGTAGCCAGTATAGTTGCCACCAGTAAAGGCTAGCAAGGTAGATGCCCCCAATACAGGTTACATAGGTAGCTGCCCCCAGTATAGGTTACATTGGTAGGTGCCTCCAGTATAGGTTAGATAGGTAGCTGCCCCCAGTATAGGTTAGATAGCTAGCAGGGTGAGAGGGCGGGCAGATAGCTAGCCGGGTGGGCAGATAGAAAAAAGGGGGAGGGGGAAGAAGTGGTGCGGTCATGGAAGAATTGGGTGTGGTCATGGACCAGAATGTGGGTGTAGTCATGGGTGGAGACAAATTTGCATGAATGGTGGGACATTAGATTAGGACAGTGGTGGCGAACCTTTTGAAGGCAGAGTGCCCAAACTGCAACCCAAAAGTCACTTATCTATTGCAAAGTGGCAACAGCAATTTAAACTAAATAAAAACGTTTTAACTCATACATGAACATTATGGAAAATCCAAGTTGAAAATAAACTGTGAAGATAAACAATTTCATCCATCCAACTCCTGAAAAATGTATTTTTTTTTTTATTTTATTTTTTTTTAGAACCTCCCAGTTTTATTTTCTGTTTTAAAAAGTAGCTATTGTCTCATATGATGATGATTCAGCTTTTTCCATAGTCTCGCAGTTAGCAATCATGTGACCCTCAACAAGACAAATTCAGCAATCATGAGGTCCCCCATCAAGACAAAATCAGCAATCATGAGGCCCCTAACAAGACACATTCAGCAATCATGAGGCCCCCAACAAGACAAATTCAGCAATCATGAGGCCCCCAACAAGACAAATTCAGCAATCATGAGGCCCCCAACAAGACAAATTCAGCAATCATGAGGCCCCCAACAAGACAAATTCAGTAACCATGAGGCCCCCAACAAGACAAATTCAGCAGTCATGAGGCACATAAATAAACAGCATTTCACATAAATAGGCAGAATGCCCACTTAATATGGTAGACACCTCTCACCTGGCTTCTGAATTCTCCTCTACTGGCTGCTGTGCCAGGCAATACTGTTTTTGGCTGGATTGGGGATGATGTGTGGGCTGAAAGGCCTGGCGGTGATGCTGTGGCCGGCCTGGCGGTGATGCTGGGCTGTACTTGGCTGGTTGAAGTAAATGTTGGCCTGACTGTTGGTGGTGATGCTATGGCCTTTTTGACAGTGATTCTGGGCTGGTTGGCTGGTGGTGATGCTGGGCTGGCCTGGATAGTTTAGGTAGTGACAGGTGCACCCTAGTTTAGGTAGCACCAGGAGCCTCCCAGCTTAGGTAGTGACAGGACCCCCAAGTTTAGGTAGCGACAGGAGCCCTCCAGTTTAGTTAGTGACAGATACCCCCCAGTTTAGGTAGTGACAGGAGCCCTTAGTGTTTGTAGTGACAGGTGCCCCCCAGTTAAGGTAGTAACAGGTGCCCCCCAGGGTATGTAGTGACAGGAGCCCCCAGTTTAGGTAGTGACAGGGCCCCCCAGTTCAGGTAGTGACAGGTGCCCCCAGTTCAGGTATTGACAGGCGCCCCCCCCAGTTCAGTTAGTGACAGGTACCCCCAGTTTAGGTATGACAGGAGCCCCCCAGTGTATGCAGTGACAGGGACCCCCCCCCCCAGTGTAAGTAGTGACAGGAGCCCCTAGTTTAGGTAGTGACAGGGCCCCCCAGTATAGATAGACAGGTCTATAGGTGTCCCCAGTTTAAATAGCCAGATCTATAGGTGTCCTCAGTGGCAGCGGAGAGAGAAGAGAAGCGGTGGGGAAGGGAGGACGTTTCCCCCTCCCCCTTCCCTCACCTTGGGGCTCCCCCTCTCTCGCTCCCCCCTTTAGAATTAAGTGATGCGGCAGGCAGCGCCGCTGTGCCTGCCACTTTTTTTCTCTCTCCGCTGCCACCCCAGGGCGGGCGGGCCAGCCACGTCCGGGTAGCTAGGGGGGGGGGGGGGCAGCAGCTAGCCAGGGGAGTGCGCATGCCCCATTTTGCCCTATGTAGGGACGCCCATGGCATGGTAGGCAGATAGGTAGCCGGGTAGGCAGTTATGTAGCCGGGTGGGAGGGTAGGCAGATAGGTAGCTGGGTGGGCAGTTAGGTAGCCGGGTGGGAGGGTAGGCAGTTAGGTAGCCAGGTGGGCAGATAGGTAGCTGGGTGGGCAGTTAGGTAGCCGGGTGGGCAGTTAGGTAGCCAGGTAGGTGGGTAGGCAGATAGGTAGCTGGGTGGGTAGATAGGTAGCCGGGTGGGCAGATAGGTAGCCGGGTGGGAGGGTAGGCAGATAGGTAGCTGGGTGGGTAGATAGGTAGCCGGGTGGGTAGATAGGTAGCCGGGTGGGCAGATAGGTAGCCGGGTGGGCAGATAGGTAGCCGGGTGGGAGGGTGGGCAGAAAGGTAGCTGGGTGGGTAGATAGGTAGCCGGGTGGGAGGGTAGGCAGTTAGGTAGCCGGGTGGGCAGATAGGTAGCTGGGTGGGTAGATAGGTATCCAGGTGGGCAGATAGGTAGCTGGGTGGGCAGATAGGTAGCCGGGTGGGAGGGTAGGCAGTTAGGTAGCCGGGTGGGCAATTAGGTAGCCGGGTGGGAGGGTAGGCAGATAGGTAGCTGGGTGGGTAGATAGGTAGCCGGGTGGGAGGGTAGGCAGTTAGGTAGCCGGGTGGGCAGTTAGGTAGCCGGGTGGGCAGTTAGGTAGCCGGGTGGGAGGGTAGGCAGAAGGGTAGCCGGGTGGGAGGGTAGGCAGTTAGGTAGCCGGGTGGGCAGTTAGGAAGCCGGGTGGGAGGGTAGGCAGAAGGGTAGCCAGGTGGGAGGGTAGGCAGTTAGGTAGCCGGGTGGGAGGGTAGGCAGATAGGTAGCTGGGTGGGTAGATAGGTAGCCGGGTGGGCAGCCAGTTAGGTAGCCGGGTGGGTAGATAGGTAGCCGGGTGGGAGGGTAGGCAGTTAGGTAGCCGGGTGGGCAGTTAGGTAGCCGGGTGGGAGGGTAGGCAGAAGGGTAGCCGGGTGGGAGGGTAGGCAGTTAGGTAGCCGGGTGGGCAGTTAGGTAGCCGGGTGGGAGGGTAGGCAGTTAGGTAGCCGGGTGGGAGGGTAGGCAGAAGGGTAGCCGGGTGGGAATGTAGGCAGTTAGATAGCCGGGTGGGCAGTTAGGTAGCCGGGTGGGTAGCCAGTGGGGGCCCCGACTCCTATGCTCCCCCTCACCTGGGTGTCCCCCCTCCAATTACAAGCCGCGGGGATTGCAGCCCGACTGTTTTTTTTTTTTTTTTTCCCTTAAAAAAACTATTTTCCCCGGGGGGGCCCCCTCCTATCCTCCCCATCCCTCACCTCGGAGGGCCCCCCTCCTGTTACGAGCGGCGGGAGAGCGGCGGGTACAGCAAACTTCCGGCGAGGTAAAGCAGAAGATAGAGGTCCAGCTTCCTCCCAGTCGCTGTCTCCTTTGTAATTGCCGCGCACTAAACCAGGAAGCAGTGCGAGCGGCATAGAGGAGACAGCGTAGCCCGGGAGGCAGCTGGACCTCTATCTTCTGCTATACCTCGCCGGAACTTGCTGTACCCGCCGCTCGTAACAGGAGGGGGGCCCTCCGAGGTGAGGGAGGGGGAGGATAGGAGGGGGCCCCCCCCCGGGAAAAATAGTTTTTTTTAAGGGACATAAAAAAAAAAAAAAACAGTCGGGCTGCCCTCCCCGCGGCTCTCCCCTCCAGCGCACCCCTTCTAGGGGCCCCAGGAGGAGGGGAAGTCGGGGCCCACCGATGGGACCGTCGGTGGTTCGGCGGCTCTGTCCGAGCCTGGCCTGTAGGCCCTGCAGTACATGCTAGGCTGAGTAGATGATGTAAGTTACAGAGCCATGTGCTCTTTCTGAGATGGCTGCTGTATGAGACATGCAGTGTTTCACATCACTCTGCTGCAGAATCTCTGTAAAATGTTCTTTATTGTTCATTTTCATGTATGCTTTGTATATATATATCCTGTGACATGTATGTGGGAATGTAATATAATAACTGCCTGTTATGACATAGGTGGGCTGGTGGCCTGGCAGTATCCCAGATAGTGGCAGTGTTTCCCTGTTGTCTTACAGGTATGTTGCTGTTATGTTCATATATTATTGTTCTATGTAAAATCCACTATACGATCACTGTTTTATGATATTTTATGAGTGCAAAGATTGACTGTGGAAGAGGTGGGATGGTGGCCTGGCAGTATCCCAGATAGTGGCAGTGTTTCCCTATTGTCTTACAGGCTCCAGCCAAGTGCACTCCACCTCAATAAAGCTTTAAAACACAGAAGGCCTGAGTGTCATCCCTTACAGTCCACTTGGAGTTTATGCTGGAGGAGCTGGTGGCCGAGTGAGTGTGAAAGCTGGAAGTGTCGCAGATGGTGTAAGAAAGAGAGGGTAACATATGGTGCCGTGACTCGGATCTCATCATTCTGCACAAAGTGACCAGTGAAGATACCTAAAGTCATCAGCAGCGATCCAGACAAGTGGACACGTGTAATAAGCGGACTGTATCTGAAAGGTTTGCCTAAGAGACTGTGTTCTGGAACTTTCTATAAAAAAATATAAAAATGTCAGAACCCCGCAGACCTCCCCCAGGACATTACAACTCCACTCCTTTGGTACTAGGGAGGGGTGCTCCATTGTATAAACAGTTACAGAATATGAATGCATCTTATAGCCATGATGTTAATGCAGGTTTTTCCACAACGGTAGATCAGACTGGAAACTTATTTACAAGGTCTAAGTTATTTGTAGCTAATGATTCAGGTGTACCAGAAGTGTCTGACCAGGATAGGACATATTCAGAAAACATGAGCCATGTTACTGACTCCCATGATAGACGTACACCCAGCAATATGCAAAACACATTGCAGAATTCACAGGTTCTGTCAGATGTAATAAGGGAGGTTGGGCAGCAGATTAGTCACTCTATTATAGAAGGTCTGTCAGCTCACAACAGCAGGCAGGATTCCTTCACACCAGAAAGAAACCAGCAAACCCAGGATTGGGCTTAATTAAATCTTGTACTAAAAGCAAATGTGAAAGAACCCCCAATATTTAGGGGGGATGAGAGTGACAAGTGCAGTGTGTATGAATGGGAGGAGATGATGCAGTCTTTTCTTGATAAGAAAGGTTACCAAACTGTTGAACGAGGTAAAGAGATAATGGATAAATTGATGGGTCGTGCAAAAGAACTAGTGAAAATTGGGGTGAGAAATAATCCATCTATTGATATAAAGAAGGACCCTAGTGCTATTTACAATATATTGAAACAACATTTTGGGGAAGTAATCTCCACGGTGACTCCCTTGGCAGACTTTTACTCCACACTGCCTAAACCTGGTGAGAGTAGTCTTGATTACTGGATTCATTTAAACCGGGTCATTGATCTTGCTAATGAATGTCTAAAGAGGCAGGGAAGGTGTGTGGAGGACCCGAGGCATGAGGTAGCAATGATGTTCATCCGACACTGCCCAGAGTCAGAATTGCAAAGCATGCTTAGGTGTAAACCTGCAGAGAAATGGACAGTCAGTGAAGTGCAGGAAATGATGGATAGTTACCACAGAGATAAAAGGTTTAGGGCTGACAATAAAATGGTCCAGAGTCTTGTGACTAAAAAATTTGAAATTTCTGAAGACTCAACCCCTACAGAGTCTGAGGTAAAGAACATTGTTCCATTATGCAGTAAGGGGGAAGATGATTCCAATATAAACAAACTAATTGCATTGCTTGAAAAGGTTGTACCAGTTCAATATACTTGCCAAAATCCCGGGGCACAAACAGCAGTCTTTTCAGTTCCTGGAAAAAGGCATGCTGCTTGTCACATCTGCAAAAACAGCAACCACTCTACCAAGGCACATTGTATGATGAACAACCTGCGCTTCCTCTGCGCTTCCTCTGCTGGCAACCTGGCCACCAGAGGCAGGCATGCCCAATGAAAAAGTCACAACAGTTAAACTAAAAAGCCTGCACTTAGAGGGGAACTCTCAAACCCCATCTATTGATGAATCTGGAAATATGGAAGTGTTATATAATCAGTGTGTTCAGGAAATGCCAAAAGGTACACAGGTGATATTTCAACACTTGCAGAAAATTGCTCCCTATGACAATTTGTTCCATACTACTGTTACTGTTCAAGAAAAGTGTCAGTTAACTGCTATGATTGACAGTGGCTCAATGGTGTGTAGCATTAGTGAGCAAACTGAGCAACAACTTATACAGTCTAAATTGTTGAAACCATGCTCTGCCATACCAAATGCTATTGTACTTGTGGGTTGTGGTGGTATTAAGGTAAAACCAAAGTCTGTTTATGACATACACCTAGAAATGTTTGACTGTAAAATGATTGTTCCAGTGCTAGTAGTGCCAGGACAAGTAGATGATCTAATTATTGGAACAAATGTGATTAGGCACATTACTCACCAATTAAAGAAAGATGAGAGTTTTTGGGAAATGTTAGCTATTCCTGAAAAGGACAGTGAAGTGAGGCCTGGTCCCTTTATGAATTTACTAGCCAATGTGACCCGATGGAGAGGTGATAGAATCCCAGAGAAAGTGGGCACTGTAAAACTTGTCTCCTGTATTACTATGCAACCATTTCAAGAACATTTAGTGTGGGGAAAGCTTGAAAAGAAGGCAAATTTATCAGTTGGTAGTACAGTTATAGTGGAGCCTACTACATCCAAGACATGTCCAAGAAATGTTCTGATAGGGCGTACAGTCACACCACTATGGGGCGACAGATGGATCCCTGTAAAATTGATTAATACAACCAACAAGCAAATCACCATTAGAAGAAATGCAAAAATAGCTGATGTACACCCTTGTATAGCTTTAGAAGATCTTGATCTTGGTGGCAAAGAAGAAGTACTGCTATCCCAACAATGCTCAGCACAAGAAGATACTTTCCATAGCACTAAAGGGAAAAGTGAGTGTATCAGAACAATGCTGACAAATCTTGGATTAGAGGAAGTGAATATAGACTTATGTGAGGTGTCAGAGTGCTGGAAGCAAAAGTTAGGTGAGCTGATTGTATCTTATGAACAGATCTTTTCTAGAGGAAGATTGGATTGTGGAGAAGCCAAGGGATTTTGTCATCGAATACGTCTAACTGATGACAGACCCTTTCGTCTCCCTTATAGAAGAGTCCCTCCAGCTCACTTTCAAAAATTGCGTGAAGTCCTGAATGAAATGGAAGAAAAGCAAATTATTCGTAAGTCTAGCAGCGAATGGGCATCACCACTGGTGTTAGCATGGAAACCATCAGGAGAACCCAGAATCTGTACAGATTTCCGATGGCTGAACGCGAGAACAATTAAGGACGCCTATCCTTTACCAAATCAGGCTGATGCTCTGGCATCCCTTAGTGGAAACTGTTGGTTCAGTACAATGGATCAGGGTTTTACAACATTCCTATTCATGAGGATGATAAGAAGTAAACAGCTTGTATCACACCTGTTGGACTATTTGAGTACAACCGTATGGCACAAGGGTTATGCAACAGTCCAGCAACTTTTGCTCGAATGATGATGTATATTTTTGGTGACCAAAATTATCTGAGTTTGTTATGCTATCTAGATGATTTACTGGTGTTCGGCAAGAATGAACAAGAAGCTCTTGAGAGAATTCAGATGGTCTTCAGCCGATTACATGAACACAATTTAAAGTTAGCACCGAAGAAATGCAAATTTCTAAGAAGCACTGTGAAGTTTTTGGGCCATATCATAAGACCAGAAGGAATTACCACGGATCCAGATAAGATATCAGCGATAACAAGCGTTGCTACAAATGACCTGATGGAGGAAGATGGCAAAACACCATCGGTGAAGAAGATCAGATCATTTCTGGGATTGGCAAATTATTATTCTCATTTCATACCAGAATTTTCAAGAATAGCAAAACCGCTGTACAAACTAACAGCAGAGCCAAAACAAGCAAAAGAGAAGTCAAAACGTTTCAAGCGAAAGCCATCAATGACAGGAAAGCTGACCCCAGAGTGCTGGAATGAAGAATGCCAGAATGCGTTTAAAAATTTGAAAGATGCTTTTCAGAAGACCGTGACATTGAAGCATCCAGACTTTAGAAAACCCTTCATTTTGGCTACTGATGACTCTATGGATGGACTTGGAGCAGTACTCAGTCAACTATCCGAATGTGGGAAGAAAGTTCAGCCGATCTCTTTTGCTAGTAAAACTTTAACAAAATCTCAGTCAAGATATCCAGCTCATCGCTTGGAATTTTTAGCTTTAAAATGGGCAGTTTGTGACAAATTTAGCTATTGGTTGAAAGGACACAGATTCACAGCATGGACAGACAACAATCCACTGACGTACATTATGACCAAGCCAAAGTTGGATGCTTGTGAACAAAGATGGGTTGCCAAGCTTGCACCTTACAACTTTGATTTAAAATATGTGCCAGGAACACAGAATATTCCAGCTGATCTTCTGAGTCGAGAGCCAGACAAAGTATCAACAGCAAGATGGGAAGTGAACCCTATCAAGATTTACTGAAGTTGTGTACAACTGTTGAGAAGGACACTGTTCAGAAATCATTTAAGCTGTCGGTGAACCCTCAAAGAGTTTCAATTACGAACAATGAAGTTAAGGCTATATTTGAAAATCATTTGCGACCAGGAGATGCTACCATGCCATATACAGTTCTGCTAGGACAACATGTGCATGCTGTGCTACAGAAGGGAATTGTGCCACTCCCCAAATTTTCATTGGAAGACCTTCAGAGGAAACAGAATGAAGATGATGACCTGGCAAGGGCTATATACTTTGTTGAAAGGAAAAGGAGACCATCCAGAAGAGAACGCCCTTCTGAATCTCAAAACACTATGCGGTTGTTGAAGCACTGGGATAAACTGAAGATAAATAATGGAATTCTCTATAGAATTTCAAAACATAGATCAGGAAGCAAGATTTATCAATTTGTTGTCCCTTATTCACTTAGGAATGACGTTCTAAAGGGTATCCATGATGATGCTGGACATCAAGGACAGGACAGAACAATCTCTTTGGCCCGTGAACGATTTTTTTGGATTCACATGGGAGCAGACATCAAGAACTATGTGAGACAGTGCAAGAGATGTGTAGTGAGCAAGACTCCAGAACCAGAGGGAAGAGCACCTCTTGAATCCATAGTTACAAGTCATCCATTAGAACTTGTATGCATTGATTTTTGGTCCGCAGAGAACAGCAGAAATGAAAGTGTTGATGTGTTAGTGGTTACGGACCACTTTACAAAACTATCTCATGCATTCCAATGTCAGAACCAAACAGCAAGTGGCACGCAAACTTTGGGACAATTTCTTCTGTATCTATGGATTTCCAGAAAGATTGCATTCTGATAGAGGCGCTAATTTTAAAAGTGAACTAATTAGTGAACTTTTACAAATTGCTGGTATTGAGAAATCTCACACGACACCATACCACCCTATGGGAAATGGTCAAGCAGAACGTTTCAACCGTACACTAGGAAGCATGCTGCGATCCCTACCACCAAGATCAAAGAACAAGTGGCCACAGATGATTCAGACACTAACCTTTGCGTATAACTGTACTGTACATGAAACCACAGGTTATCCACCTTTTTTCCTTATGTTTGGAAGAACTCCCAGATTGCCTGTTGATATAATGTTCAGGAATGTGTTAAGAGATGAAACGGTCAAGGACTATGATGAATTTGTTACCTCTTTAGAAAAAGACTTGAAGGAAGCAATTGCAATAGCACAGAAACATTCTAGCAAAGAGCAAAACAAAGAAGAGGATATAACCAAAGGACCAAGGGTTTACCCATCAACATTGGAGACCATGTTCTACTTGTGAATAAGAAAAAAAGAGGAAAACGCAAACTTGCTGATATTTGGGAGTCAACTGTTTACAGAGTTGTTAACACCAACCCAAGGACGCATATTTTCCAGATACATGACTTAAAAACTGGAGAAGTCCGAGTAGTTCATCGCAACCTAATTTTACCAGTTAACTTTTTACCCATAGATTTGGGAGAAGAAGAACTGTCAGAAGTGGCTTCTACTTTGTCTGATTATGAAGTGGAGGAACAGGCTGATGAAGAACAGGTAGATTCCTTCAGTTATAATCATAATGGAAACACAGAGAGAATTCTTGACCAGACATTAGGAACTGAAGAATGTAGTTCGGTAGTATTTGGTTCCGACACTGAGGTATCTCTACCAGAGGACATCCAAAAAGACAATCTACCAGACTTTGATCTTTGCCATGGTATGCATGACCTACAAACCAGGCATGAAGGTGACTTATCCAAGACATTATCCTTGTCAGAGGGTCAAGCTGGACATTCTCAACCATCATCCGAGAAGAAGCAAACTGATCCAAGCCAATCTGATTCAAACAGGGTAACTCAAACAAGAGTTGGAAGAACTGTTAGACCAGTAAACAGACTGATCTGCTCAATGAATACCAAGATATCTAGTTGCCCAGAAGACGGAGAGTTACTAGAAGTAGTAGTACTGTAGTTTCTTATAAGGAAATAGATACATGTAGACGTCTAAGGTAGATGTAGAAAACATATTTTTGCAGTATGTAGGTGCTGAGTTGAGAAGCACAAAGTTGTATGTCTTAACAAGGGGTTTCTGCTATATTTCTTGCATTAAGCATTGTGTAGATAGGCACTTTGCAATACTTGCTACGTGAGGGGAGTGCACACCCTCCAAGTAGTCCTTAAGTGGTCCTTCAAAAGAGAGTCCAAGAAACAGCTATCCCATACAGACATATGCTCATATACCTTAAAGTGTCCAAGCTGAAGTATACAATTCTGTTCCCATTGGAGTTTTCTATAATGTTATATTGTACTGTTTTAGTGTCATATATTTGGTGAAATTCAGGAGGGGTGAAATGTAGCACAGTGATTTTTAGGCATATGAAGTTTCACCAAATATCCAGTCTGCAGGTTTGCAAGAGGGTCATACCAACATACAGGAGCTGCAGAAATGTACACTTGTTGAATATAGTTTAATTTGTTCAAAAGCTGTTAACAGAGTGTCAGGACAGGCAAAATAAACCTCTTTAATTGTGTCATTAGCTAAAACTGAGGAAAGTGTTAACAGGCTGAATCTTAGCAATGTACTCTTCCAGAAAGCCCCCTGTGTATTCCACCTGTTGGTTTGGTCTCCTCAGTGCAAAGATTGACTGTGGAAGAGGTAGGATCTCTGTCTGTGTTCTCTGAAGCTAAAGTTAATCTATCTAGCTGTAAAAAGTTATGATCTATATCCATACTAGTTCTGTAGAATGTAAAGAGTTATATGTGTGCTTTTTAGCAGCCTGTAGGCCCTGCAGTACATGCTAGGCTGAGTAGATGATGTAAGTTAGAGAGCCATGTGCTCTTTCTGAGATGGCTGCTGTATGAGACATGCAGTGTTTCACATCACTCTGCTGCAGAATCTCTGTAAAATGTTCTTTATTGTTCATTTTCATGTATGCTTTGTATATATATATCCTGTGACATGTATGTGGGAATGTAATATAATAACTGCCTGTTATGACATAGGTGGGCTGGTGGCCTGGCAGTATCCCAGATAGTGGCAGTGTTTCCCTATTGTCTTACAGGCTCCAGCCAAGTGCACTCCACCTCAATAAAGCTTTAAAACACAGAAGGCCTGAGTGTCATCCCTTACAGTCCACTTGGAGTTTATGCTGGAGGAGCTGGTGGCCGAGTGAGTGTGAAAGCTGGAAGTGTCGCAGATGGTGTAAGAAAGAGAGGGTTACACATGCACTGATGAGGATCACCCAATCCAAAACAGTCTGTATGCATGTTAGATTATTGTGGCTCTGTACAATTAACAAGATGACACATCATTGCATTCCAGCTGATCTGGCGGTGTGGTTAGATTTTAGGGATATCAAAGGGGTGATTTGTATTTTCAGCAATGATGCATCGTGGGTGACATCATATGCTTACTCAGGGCCAGATTTAGGGCAAGGCCAGCTAGGCCATGGCCTAGGGCACCCCTGGAGCAAGGCCACTAAAGCAGCAGGCTAAACTGGTGCAGTATTTGCAAGCTTGCATATGCTGCAATGCAGGGAGATCAGGTGAGTGCCTGACCGTGGTACTCAGCTGCTAGCCGCCTGTGCAGCAGCCACCTTGCTCTCTGTGCACATTTGCATTGTGGCTGGTGGCCATGGACTTGGGCAGCATTGGAGATGGAAAGGAAGAGGAAGCTTATGCACTGGAGATGAGTGGAGAAATGAGTGACACAGATGGCTGCTGCCTTGTGAAGGTGAGCTGGCTACCTATACTGAAGGGGGGTGGGAAAAGGAGGGATTAAGGGAGTCATCTGACTACCCATACTGGAAGGAAAGAGGGGAGGGGTCATCTGGCTACCTATACTGGAGAGAAGAGGGAAAGGGTCCTATACTGAAGGGGTGCGGCTGATGACAGTGGCCTTGGGCAGCAAAGAGTGCAAATCCGGCCCGGTGCTTAGTCCAATCTGAATAAGCGCAAATACCTTCTGTTTTAAGAAGGCAAACTTTTGTTTTGCATAACATTTTAGTAAGAGGGCTTTTTTGTCCTTTTGTAGCCCCTTACACGCTCCTAGGAGTTCTGGCTCACCATGAACTTGCTGGGTAATATGCAACTACAGCAAATATGGTGAGTGTACAGCAGTCCCCGACCCCCCTGGATATGTCAGCGAGTGTTCAGCCAGACAATTGCTGACTGAAGGCATTGTTCTATTCCCCTACTCACCCTGCCTGTTTTGTGCCTCTCCGTTGTGAACTGCACCATTGCCCCACCCCCTCCTTCCCTCCATATCTACAGAACATGTTTGTCCAGAACTGTCGCCTAAGATATCAACTGATTCCTAGTTAGTAGTCATCATCACTCAGTCAAAGTCTCAACAAAGTGTACCAGCCACAGTTACTAGGCAACAGCTGGCATTCAACTTACTCAGGTAAGGAAAACTCTCAGCTTTGCTACTGCAGCTTAGTTCTTGATTTGATCCTCCATCATGAAGGCATGGATAACCCACTATTTACCTCTAATTCACATGTAAAGAGTTCCTCTAAATGCCGGTAAACTTCAGTCCTCAGCATAAAATAGTCTATATTTTCTTGCAGGAGAAACTTCAGGATTAAAAGTGTCATTTAATCACTGAGGAGGAAAAGCTGAGGTATCGATCTGTGGCTGTTGTCCTACAATGCTGTTATCAGGAAATACTATATAATCAAGTTGATTTTATAAACAAAGGTTCTCAGGAAAAACAGTATCTATTACATCGGATGCCATGATTGCTGGTTTGAAAGTTTGCTTGTAAATTATAGCTGTATGTAACTAGATGGAATTAAAGCTGTACACATAAAACTTTATTGTTCCCACAAGCACAATCACAAATTTTGCATGATTTCATTATGGAGATAATTTTAACTGCATACTATATTATGCAGAGTGGTGTGTGTGGTACCGAGTGGCAAACACCTCCATGGGAGTCAATGGCAAATTGAATAATCTTTATATATTGCTGCAGTAGCGGTGCGGCATGCATGTGCAAATCAGGGGAATACAGGTGATGTACTTCCTGTCCGGAAGTGAACCTCACTGAGCGGGGCGGGGTCACACTAATTTCCCTGTCGGTGCAATCTGCCGCAGGGACCTAAATACATGTAATGGTGCAGTGCAATGTGCTGCAGGAGGCTCTCATGTCTTGCACCACAAAATACTGTATGTGAAAGGACCCTGAAGAGTTCTAAGGTTTGGTTCACACATACAAAGGTATCCAGTCCTGTCCTGTCAGTTTTTGACAGTTGGCATCAGTTTTCTATGCGTTTCTATGGATGTGTTCACACATAAATCTGTACATTTCTGGTCCAGTCCTATCCTGTCAAGGTGTACATTTCTGGTCCAGTCAGGTTTAAACTGATAGGAAACTGATGCAAAATTGACAGAACAGGATAGTACTCGACTGGACTGGAAATTTACAGATTAATGAACCAGACTCTCTCAGACTCTTTGCACAGAGTATGCAGAAATCTCATGGCGATCCAGAACCACTAGGATATTATAAGGAACTCAAAAGGACTAAAAAGCTCTCTTAGTAAATATTAAAAAAAGCTATGTTTAATTTAAAATTGTTACCTTTAAGCAAAAGGTATATGCAGTTATTCATCTTCTTGGGAGTAAGAAGCAACTCCCATGATGCATTAAGCTCAGTGAGTAATATGTAAATCATTCCTTTAGATGCCTTAAAAGACACAAACACACACATCTAGAGCTGTTGATGTGCCTGTAGCTTCTTAAAGAGGAACTCTTACCAAGGATTGAACTTCATCCCAGTCAGTAGCTGATATCGCCTTTCCTATGAGAAATCTTTTCTCAAACGGATCATCATGGGGCTCTGTATGGCTGATATTGTGGTGAAACCCCTCCCACAGTGTGGTGTCAGCACCTAGGTCCTGACATCACACAGTGGGAGCCTTGTTGCTTTGTGGTAAATAACAGCTGTTTCCAACTGCCAAAAAAGCGAGCAGCATCTCCTTCCACAGACATCACCTGCCAGCAGTAAAGATGCCGCCATGTGAAACATTTCAGAATCTAAATCAAGGAGAAGAAAGATTTTACAATGGGCAAAGACTGACTAAATCATTTATAAATAATTATTTTAAAAATGTAGCACTATTTTTTATTACGTTATCATCACTGCAGTTCCTCTTTAAAGGGAACCTAAACTGAAAGGGGCAAAAGAGTTCCACTTACCTGGGGCTTATACCAGCCCCCTGCAGCCGCCCTGTGCCTGTGAAGTCAAGCAACAATCCTCCAGTCCCCTGGAGTTAATACTACTACTCAGTAGTATTATTTTGGCTCAGTAAGGCTGGGTGCACACATGGCAGAGACGCTTGCGGAGCGGGAAACACTGCATTTTATGCAGCAATGTTAGTCTATGGGACACAGAAGGACCAGCGTTGCACTTGTGATTTACAGTATGCGTTCTGCAGACGCTTGTAGTGTTGCATAAATATGCAGGCTGGCTGCCAAACAGCACATAATGAAAGTCTATGGTAACGCATATGCATTGCATTTTTCATGCATTTTTTAATGCGTTTTTAATTAAAAAGTAAAGATCTCTGATGTGTTTCCGCTTCCTGTTGTCTTAGTGATTTGCATCAATTAAAAAAAAAAGCATACAAAACACATATGCGTTTTACATTACCTAACCGCAAACGCATTAAAACACATGCAAAACGCAAGAAAAACGCATCTGTGTAAAAAAACGCACCAGGAACGTAGTAAAAACGCATTACCCTAACGCAAACGCACCTGTGGAAAATGCCGGATTTTCACACCATGTCATATGTAAACCTAGCCTAAAAGGAATAGACTACACAGAGGTGGACATAGGCCCGTGCAGCCGCACAGGAGCCCCATGTCCTCTAGGGCCCATGCCATTGCAGCAGTTAGGGCCTGATTATCCTCTAGGCTTTCTCCATGTATTTCTCTCTGAAACTCGAGAAACCATGATAATAACTTGTGCCCTAGTCATATACAAGTTTAAAGTTTGTGCTACATTAATACAGGGCCTAGAGAATGTGACCTAGGTTGATGATCTTAACGGCATTGTTTGGATCTAACCATGATCTGGTATGACGACGCCCACTCACATGGGGCCCGCTTCATTTATTCTGCACAGGGGCCCATCGTTGACTTTGTCCGCCACTGAGACTAAAGACGCGCTGCACACTAGCGGCTCTAAGGGCTCTTTCACATCTGAGACCGTTTTCTGTGGTTTAATGCAAAGTCAGTATTTTGCATTAACCAAGGTAAATTGAAAGTCCATAAACTTTAATTTTACCTTTCACATTCAACGCTGTTTTGGTGCATCGCGGTTTGATGCACCCGGGAGCTTTTTATCGTCGGGAGCCGGTGTTTTCCCGTCGGGTGAATTAATAACTACCGCCGCTGATTGCGTTGCACCGCATATATCGTGCAGGAGAACGACTCCTGCACACCTTGCCAGATGTGAAAGAAGCCTGATGGTGTGTGTGTGTCTTTTCAGTGGCGTAAATGAATCATGTGCATATTCACTCGCTGAGCAGGAGTGGTGCATCGTGGGAGTTACTTCTTGCTTATAAAGCTGAATAATTGCAAATACCTTCCATTTTAGCATAAACATATATGGTAACTCCGCTTTGGTACGAAAATGGTTATATATCGTCACTGCGCAAGTGTTTTTGTAACTCAATTTTTATGAAATAATACCTTTCCACTTTCCCACTTCAGTCTGCAACTGCGGTAACTTTGTTAGGAAACTGTCAGGTAACCATGGCAACAGTATACAGGTTTGTGTTAAAGATAGCACAAAAAAAACAGAAAAACGAAATTGCTCATAAGGTTCACTGTAACGATCTGACATTCCAAAAAATTACAACATCTTTATTTAGCTTAGCACAACAGGACGCTCCCATCTTTATGTATTAACGTACAAGCATCAAAAACATTTAAAACAGGAACCCAGCTCACTTACTGGCATAGCGCACACATGCGTCAAGCATTATCCCCCTAGTTACGCTACATGGAAGGGTTCATAGATAATTAGTAGATTTTAGTGAATGCAGGTTATCTTGTTCTTAGTAAAAGTCATTACAGTATGCTGTTAACTAGGTATACTGGGTAACTGTGCATTATTTATGTTACCCTTCCTTGTATAATTTCAATGTTTCTATAATGTGCCAATGCCACTGCAATAATAAAGCACTACATATTTCCCTTGCCCTATGTAAATTAACCACTTCAGCCTACAGTGTCGTTTCACCTTATGCATCTAAGCAACTTTCACCTCTCATTCATTCGCCAGTAACTTTATCACTACTTATCACAATTTATTGATCTATATCTTGTTTTAGGCTTACTTTGGGTGGTACATTTTGATAAGAATTATTTTTTTCTAAATGCATTTTAATAGGAATATTAAGAAAAAAATGGAAAAAAATTCATTATTTCTCAGTTTTCAGCCATTATAGCTTTAAAATAATACTGTACATGCTACCATAATTAAAACCCACATATTGTTTTGCCCGTTTGTCCCAGTTATTACATCATTTAAATTATGTCCCTATGACAATGTATGGCGCCAATATTTTATTTGGAAATAAAGGTGCATTTTTTCAATTTGCATCCATCACTATTTACAAGCTTATAATTTAAAGAAAGTATAGTAATATACTCGCTTGACATGCATATTAAAAAAGTTCAGACCCTTAAGTAACTATTTATGTTTTTTTTTTATTGCAATTTTTTTTTTTTCATTAAAAATGTTATTTGCGTTTTTTTGGGGAGTGGTGATTTTAAATGAAATTGATTATGTATTTTTTTTTTTACTATTTTATGGCCACCTTGAGTTTTTGATTTTTCGTCCTGCAAGCAGAGCTCTCGCTTACAGGAACAGAAGGGGTGATGTGGGACATAGAAAATTGCGGCTTTCCAGAGAAAGCCGTCGTTTTTTCTTAGGGGGACATAGATCAATGAATGGGATCTGTATTCCCATTCATTGATCTCAGGGGCAGCAGAAGGCGGTGAGAGCGCGCGCAGCGCCGCAGCAGCAGTGCAGGCTATCTGGACGGATATATCCATTCAGATAGATCCAAGTGGTTAATAATAATAATAATAATAATAACAACAACAACAACAGTGGGTGCTTTTAAAACGTATGTAATACACTTTAACCATATATATTCATTGGGGCAGCTGGCATTTCTGCTCATCGCTCTAGCACCTTTGCCATTAGATATCTGGCTGGGGAATTTTTTTCTAGGCAAAGTACAGAAATAAAAATGGATAGCCACCTTGTCTCGAATTCAAACAGGGTATGCTACATTTTGAGTTTATCACAAGTTATTGGCTTAGTTAAAGAGACACTGAAGCGAGACTAAATCTCGCTTCAGCTCTCATATATAGCAGGGGCACGTGTGTCCCTGCTAAAACGCCGCTATCCCGCGGCTAAACGAGGGTCCCTGACCCCCCAACCCACCCCCCGCAAAAGTTGGTCGCAAAGGTTGGTCGTAGAATATGCTTCCTAGAGGCAGGGCTAACGGCTGCAGCCCTGCCTCTCAGCGCGTCTATCAGACGCACATCGCCGCCTCTCCCCCGCCCCTCTCAGTGAAGGAAGACAGAGAGGGGCGGGGGAGAGGCGGAGATACGCGCTGACAGACGCGCGTGGGGCAGGGCTGCGGCGGTTAGCCCTGCCCCAATGCGGAAGCGCTCCCCCGCATTACGGAGGGGATTTGGGGGGACAGGGACCCTTGTTAAGCCGCGGGATAGCGGCGTTTTAGCAGGGGCACACGTGCCCCTGCTATATATGAGGTCTGAAGCGAGATCTATTCTCGCTTCAGACTCTCTTTAACCACTTTACCCCCGCCCGTACGGATTTCTCCGTCCCTTTTTCCATCCTTTAACCCCCAGGGACGGAGAAATCCGTACTTTGCGCACTCCCGCCGCTGCCCGCACTCCCGCTCGTAAACACGCCGCCCGCTGCTAGTAAACATGCCGCCGCCCGCCCAGAGATCAACGAACGGGAAAATCCATTCCCGTTCGTTGATCTAAGCCCCGCAATGATCCGCTGCCGCTCGGCTGAGCAGCGCGATCATTGTGAGCAATAACAAAGTCCCAGCCTCTTTCTACTTCCTGCAAGCGTCCGGAAGGACGCTTGCAGGTCACATGAAACAAAAAGTTACTGTTGCCATCTTGTGGCCAAATAGTAAAACTACACCCTAACCATTTTTTACACACAAATAAACTAGTTTTACACAAAAAATTAACTCCTTACCTCCCACACTCCCCAATTATTATTTTTTTTTGTAATTAAGAAAAAATAAAAAATGTACAATTTAAAAAAAATACATAAATAGTTACCTTAGGGACTGAACATTTTAAATATTTATGTCAAGAGGGTATAACACTGTTACTTTATAAACTACTAGCCAACCCGCGTTGTAGCATACGCCGCATCTATCTATCTAATAGAGTACGTGCCTCAACCTTGAAGCAAGAAGAAGTAGGCTTTCCATGAGAAAATGTATGCATGCTCAAACACCAAGTTTAACCCTAGCAAGTCTGGCTTTGCAAATCTGGCCTAATTGGCTATTCATGAGGCAATGCTCATGCAAATATGCATTTGCTTTCGCATGCCAAACTATGCAGGGTCCAAAAACCAATACTGCAAAGCGATCGCCCTGCGGGTATTAGTTCATGCTACATTAGCACTATCCAGGAGCGCCACGGGGAGGATTCCGAATGCCCCCATACAACCGGGGGACTGCGGGGTCCCAGGCTCTCTTACTGCCTGGGAACCACAGCGGCACCCCGGAGGGGGAGGCTGGGTGGCGCAGCTGCACCCCCCCCAAGTGTGGTCAGTGCCGGGGAGAGCCATCCGCACCCACCTCCCAATATTAAAAACAGGCACTTACCTTAACGTCCATTGCGTTCTGCAACATGCACATTAACTTGGGGGCACCACATGAGAAAGGAGTGAAGCATGGGTCACCCCGAGCTTTAGAGCTCAGGGCTGGCTCACATACAACACTCCGGGGTGGGGGGAGGACAGGCGCAGACAACTCACTCCAGGGTTCACACCACCAGAGCAAGCCATCCACCACCTGCCTCCAAAGGATACAACTGCAAAAAATGCTTTCCATGAGAAAAATTTTGCGTGCTCAAATACAAAGTTTAACCCTAGCAAGTCTGGCTTTCCAAATCTGGCCTAATTGGCTATTCATGAGGCAATGCTCATGCAAATATGCATTTGCTTTCGCATGCCAAACTATGCAGGGTCAAAAAACCAATACTGCAAAGTGCTCTCTCGCTACCTGGGAACCACAGCGGCACCCCGGAGTGGGAGGCTGGGTGGCGCAGCCGCCCCCCCCCAAGCGTGGCCAGCGCTGGGGAGAGCCGTCCGCACCCACCTCCTAATATTAAAAACAGCCACTTACCTTAACGTCCATTGGGTTCTGCTACATGCGCATTAATTTTCTCATGGAAAGCATTTTGTGCAGTTTGTATCCTTTGGAGGCAGGTGGTGGATGGCTTGCTCCGGTGGTGTGAACCCTGGAGTGAGTGCGCCTGTCCTCCCCCCCCCCTCTGGAGTGCTGTATGTGAGCCAGCCCTGAGCTCTAAAGCTCGGGGTGACCCATGCTTCTCTCCTTTCTCATGTGGTGCACCCAAATTAATGCGCATGTAGCAGAACGCAATGGACGTTAAGGTAAGTGCCTGTTTATAATATTGGGAGGTTTGTGCAGACGGCTCTCCCCGGCGCTGGCCACACTTGGGGGGGGGGGGGTCGTCCACGCCACCCAGCTTCCCCCTCCGGGGTGCTGCTGTGGTTTCCAGGCAGTGAGAGAGCCTGGGACCCTGCGGTCCCCCCAGTTGTATAAAAAGGGGGCATTGGGAATCTTCCCCGTGGCGCTCCTGGAGGCCTGGAGCACACTAAAAACTGCTAGCAGATCCGCAAAATGCTAGCAGATTTTGAAACGCTTTTTCTTATTTTTCTGTAGCATTTCACCTAGCATTTTGCGGTTTTGTAAAGCGTTTTTGGTGTAGTAGATTTCATATATTGTTACAGTAAAGCTGTTACTGAACAGCTTCTGTAACAAAAACGCCTGCAAAACCGCTTTGAACTGCCGTTTTTCAGAGCGGTTTGCGTTTTCCTATACTTTACATTGGAGGCAGAAACGCCTCCGCAATCCAAAAAATGCCTCACCTCGGGAGTATGCGTTTCAGCAAAACGCCTCCCGCTCTGGTGTGCACCAGCCCATTGAAATACATTACCCAAGCGTATCCGCAGCCGCAAGTGGATCGCAAAACGCTGCCGAACCGCTCTGGTGTGCACTAAGCCGGATAGTGCTAATGTAGCATGTAGCAGGGTGACTGCTTTGTGGTATTGGTTTGTGCATGCATTTGCATGAGCATTGCCTCATGAATAGCCAATTAGGCCAGATTTGCAATGTCAGACTTGCTAGGGTAAGGCCTCTTTTCCATGGACTGTGAATAGGCAGTGAAATGGCTCTCAAACTCTCACAACTGCTCACTGCTGCCTGGTAACTGCTCACTGCTGCCTGCTAACTGCTTGCTGCTGCCTGGTAACTGCTTGCTGCTGCCTGGTAACTGCTTGCTGCTGCCTGGTAACTGCTTGCTGCTGCCTGGTATCTGCTCACTGCTGCCTGGTAACTGCTTGCTGAGCACACAGCTCAACAGTCCGTGGAAAAGAGGCCTTAAACTTGGTGTTTGAGCACGCATAAATTTTCTCATGCAAAGTACTTCTTTTTCTTGTTTGAAGGTTGAGGCACTTAGTCTATTATATATATAGATAGATAGATAGATAGATAGATAGATAGATAGATAGATGGGCTTGTAATTAGGGATGGACGCAAAACTGAAAAAAATGCACCTTTATTTCCAATTAAAATATTGGCGGCAAACATTGTGATAGGGACATAATTTAAACGGTTTTATAACCGGGATAAATAGGCATATGCATTTAATGGGTTTTAATTACAGTAGCATGCATTATTTAAAAACTATAAAGGCTGAAAACTGAAAAATAATAATTTTTTCCCACATTTTTTCCTATTTTCCCATTAAAACACATTTAGAATAAAATTATTCTTGGCATAATGTCCCACCTAAAGAAAGCCTAATTGGTGGCGAAAAAAACAAGATATAGTTCATTTCATTGCGATAAGTAATGATAAAATTATAGACGAATGAATGGAAGGAGCGCTGAAAGGTGAAAATTGCTCTGGTGGTCAGGGGGTAAAACCCCTCAGTTGGGAAGTGGTTAAGTAACCTACAGTGGTGTGAAAAACTATTTGCCCCCTTCCTGATTTCTTATTCTTTTGCATGTTTGTCACACTTAAATGTTTCTGCTCATCAAAAACCATTAACTATTAGTCAAAGATAACAAAATTGAACACAAAATGCAGTTTTAAATGATGGTTTTTATTATTTAGTGAGAAAAAAAACTCCAAACCTACATGGCCCTGTGTGAAAAAGTGATTGCCCCCCTTGTTAAAAAATAACTTAACTGTGGTTTATCACACCTGAGTTCAATTTCTGTAGTCACCCCCAGGCCTGATTACTGCCACACCTGTTTCAATCAAGAAATCACTTAAATAGGAGCTATCTGACACAGAGAAGTAGACCAAAAGCACCTCAAAAGCTAGACATCATGCCAAGATCCAAAGAAATTCAGGAACAAATGAGAACAAAAGTACTGTAATTGAGATCTATCAGTCTGGTAAAGGTTAGAAAGCCATTTCTAAAGCTTTGGGACTCCAGCGAACCACAGTGAGAGCCATTATCCACAAAAACATGGAACAGTGATGAACCTTCCCAGGAGTGGCCGGCCGACCCAAATTACCCCAAGAGCGCAGAGAAAACTCATCCGAGAGGCCACAAAAGACCCCAGGACAACATCTAAAGAACTGCAGGCCTCACTTGCCTCAATAAAGGTCAGTGTTCACGACTCCACCATAAGAAAGAGACTGGGCAAAAATGGCCTGCATGGCAGATATCCAAGGCGCAAACCACTTTTAAGCAAAAAGAACATTAAGGCTCGTCTCAATTTTGCTAAAAAAAATCTCAATGATTGCCAAGACTTTTGGTAAAATACCTTGTGGACCAACGAGACAAAAGTTGAACTTTTTGGAAGGTGCGTGTCCCGTTACATCTGGCGTAGAAGTAACAAAGCATTTCAGTAAAAGAACATCATACCAACAGTAAAATATGGTGGTGGCAGTGTGATGGTCTGGGGTTGTTTTGCTGCTTCAGGACCTGGAAGGCTTGCTGTGATAGATGGAACCATGAATTTTACTGTCTACCAAAAAATTCTGAAGGAGAATGTCCGGCCATCTGTTCGTCAACTCAAGCTGAAGCGATCTTGGGTGCTGCAGCAGGACAATGACCCAAAAAACACCAGCAAATCCACCTCTGAATGGCTGAAGAAAAACAAAATGAAGACTTTGGAGTGGCCTAGTCAAAGTCCTGACCTGAATCCTATTGAGATGTTGTGGCATGACCTTAAAAAGGCGGTTCATGCTAGAAAACCCTCAAATAAAGCTGAATTACAACAATTCTGCAAGGATGAGTGGGCCAAAATTCCTCCAGAGCGCTGTAAAAGAGTCGTTGCAAGTTATCGCAAACGCTTGATTGCAGTTATTACTGCTAAGGGTGGCCCAACCAGTTATTAGGTTCAGGGGGCGATTTCTTTTTCACACAGGGCCATGTAGGTTTTGAGTTTTTTTTCTCACTAAATAATAAAAACCATCATTTAAAACTGCATTTTGTGTTCAATTATGTTATCTTTGACTAATAGTTACCGGTTTTTGATGAGCAGAAACATTTAAGTGTAAAAACATGCAAAAGAATAAGAAATCAGGAAGGGGGCAAATAGTTTTTCACACCACTGTATCTGTCACAGTCAATTACCGGTCCAGACTCGGCGACTGGTACAAATGGATGTCCGCATGCGTCCTGGCTAGGAATGGCCTGTACCTCCGATTTTTGGTTCGCGAACCCACCAAACTTTTGATTCGCGCAAACTTTTGCGAACTGCAATAGACTTCAATGGGGAGGCGAACTTTGAAAACTAGAAACATTTATGCTGGCCACAAAAGTGCTGAAAAAGATGTTTCAAGGAGTCTAACACCCGGAGGGGGGCATGGCGGAGTGGGATAGACGCCAAAAGTCCCGGGGAAAAATCTGGATTGGATGCAAAGCAGCGTTTTAGGGGCAGAAATCACATTGAATGCTAAATTGCAGGCCTAAAGTGCTTTAAAACATCTTGCATGTGTATGCATCAATCAGGGAGTCTAATTAGAGTACTGCTTCACACTGACACACCAAACTCACTGTGTAAAGCACCGCAAACAGATGTTTGCGTAGTGACGGCCGTACTGGACTTCTGCGCACCATGGCGAGATTGCTCTTCCTCACTCAGTGATGTCATGTAATATCTGACTGCCTTCTCAACTTTCAATGTTTCTTTCTCTACCATTGTTAAAGCTTACATCTATTTTTTTAAATACTTGTTATGCTTGCTGTTCAGTACCTGCAACGAGAATCTTTTATGGAGGGCAAGTCTGCCATTGTGAGTGACCACTGGTAATGGCCGGAGAATCCTGGTTCGATTCCGGTCTGGCGTGGGAGCCTAAGAAACGGCTACCACCACCACACATCCAAGGAAGGCAGCAGGCATGCTGTGAGCAAAGGAGCAGGAACGGCTACCACACATCGAAGGAAGGCAGCAGGTATAGCATGCACGTCCCAAAGGAAGTGACCAAAAGGAGTACTTTTGAGGCCCTGCTGTAGATGGCACTGATAGACTGTACTACCTGTAACGAGAATCTGTTATGGAGGGCAAGTCTGCCATCCATTCAAGTGAAAGGTATGCACTGACTGCCAGGTATAATACAATGTGCAGTCAAAGATGCAGTGAAAGGTATGCAGTGACTGCAAACAGCTGTTTGTGTACTGACAGCTGTGCTGGACTGGTGCGCACCATGACGAGAGTGCAGGTGGTGGCGTCGTTCCAGCCCATATGGTCGCTAGGCTGAGGTAGCTGAATGACAGAACAGTGACTGTCCAGCTGATCAAATTTGGTCTGTCCACAATGAAGCAACGACCTTAATATCTTTGGTGTGCCGCCCCCCGAGACACTCATATAGCCGGCAGTCATTGCTTCATTGTGATACGCAAGCCCCTTCACCGCGGCAAGGTAATGATCACGAAGGGGAATGGGCACATGTACATGCCTTTTGTTATGATGTTGCAGCTGCACTGCAGCCAGAAAAATTAGGTAGGCACAGAGGCGTATCTAGAGGGGTGCAGGCATTGCTCATGCCATGGGCGCCACAGCACCATGGGCGCCATGGTCGTCTCCTCCTCCCTCTGCCCCCTCCTCTCTCATGCACCACTACCATACTGAGGGATGCCGCTTGTTACTTATACTTGGGGGGCTAACTCTAGCAACCTATACTGGGGAAGCTACTTATATGGAGGGGGGGTTATCTAAATACCTATATGCTGGGAGGGGGGCACACCTCTGTCTACCTATACTGGGATGGACACACCTCTGGATATCCATGCTGAAGGGAGACCTCCAGTATGGATATGGGGCGCAATTTCAGTGTTTGCCATAGGCGCTATATTACCCAGATACGCCCCTGGGCAGGCATGTACACACACCAGAAAAATTATCATAGCGGCCGCTGCTAGCAGCGGCCTTAAAAATTCAGGAATCCACCTGGAGTCCTGGACCCTGTTGGTGGTGGCGGAGAAGGTAGTCAAGCGGCCTGCAGGCAGAGATGCTGTGTGGGGAGCGACTTAGTCTTGGGGCAGGCAACCAGTCACACAGCATGCAGGCAGAGATGCTGTGTGTGGGGACTGACTTAGTCTTCGGGCGGGCAGTAGCCCTCCGGGATCCATGCCTTATTCATTTTGATAAAGGTGAGGTACTGAACACTTTTGTGACTTAGGCGACTTCTCTTCTCAGAGACAATGCCTCCAGCGGCGCTGAAGGTCCTTTCTGACAGGACGCTTGAGGCAGGGCAAGACAGAAGTTGGATGGCAAATTGGGACAGCTCTGGCCATAGGTCAAGCCTGCGCGCCCAGTAGTCCAAGGGTTCATCGCTGCTCACAGTGTCTACATCCACACTTAAGGCCAGGTAGTCAGCTACTTGCCGGTCCAGGCATTGGTGGAGGATGGATCCAGAAGTGCTAAGTCGAGGCATTGGACTAAAGAATTTCCGCATGTCTGACATCACCATGAGATCGCTGGAGCGTCCTGTCCTTGCCTGCGTGGACATGGTAGAAGGATTACCTTTATCGCGTTGTGCTGTGACATAACCCTTAAACGCATTGTTAAGCATAGTTGCCAGCTTGTTCTGCATATGCTACATCCTTTCTGCCTTCAGGTGAGTTGGTAACATGTCTGACATTTTGTGCCTATACCGAGGGTCTAGTAGCATGGCCACCCAGTACAGCTCATTACCCTTGAGTTTTTTTATACGGGGATCCCTCAACAGGCTGGACAGCATGAAAGACGCCATCTGCACAAAGTTGGATCCAGATGTACTATCCATCTCCTCTTGCTCTTCCTCAGTGACGCCAGGTAAGTCCTCCTCCTCCTCCCCCCAGCCACGAACAATACCACGGGAACATCGAGCAGCACAAGCCCCCTGCCGCCGCCTTATCCTCCTCCAAAGAAACACCTTCCTCATCATCTGAAGCTGACTCCTCTTCCCCACATGACTCTTCCTCCTCCTCCCCCCCTCTGTGGTGCCGCAGGTGTTGAGGAAACATCTGGTTCTGTTGAATATTGCACCCACAACTGTTCCTCCCATAACTGTTCCTCTTCACGCTCCTCCACAGCTTGATCCACCACTCTACGCACGGCACGTTCCAGGAAGTAAGCGTACGGGATCAAGTCGCTGATGGTGCCTTCACTGCGACTCACCAGGTTGGTCACCTCCTCAAACGGCCGCATGAGCTTGCATGCATTTCGCATCAGTGTCCAGTTGTTGGGACAGAACATCCCCATCTCCCCAGATTGTGTCCTTTTACTGTAATTGTACAGGTACTGGGTGACGGCTTTCTCCTGTTCTAGCAGGTGAGAGAACATGACCAGGGTCGAATTCCAGCAAGTCGGGCTATCACATATCAAGCATCTCACCGGCAAGTTGTTTCTCCGCTGAATGTTCGCAAAGCGTGCCATGGCCGTGTAAGACCGCCTGAAATGCCCACACAACTTCCTGGCCTGCTTCAGGACATCCTCTAAGCTTGGGTACTTTGACACAAATCTTTGAATGACTAGATTCAGCACATGTGCCATGCAGGGAGCATGTGTCAGCTTTCCCAAATTCAAAGCGGAAAGGAGATTGCTGCCATTGCCACACACCACGTTGCCGATCTCCAGCTGGTGCTGGGTGAGCCACTGATCCACCTGTTTGTTAAGAGAAGCCAGGAGAGCTGCTCCAGTGTGACTCTCCGCTTTGAGGCAAGACATGTCTAAGATGGCGTGACACCGTCGTACCTGGCATGCAGCATAGGCCCTGGGGAGATGGGGCTGTGTAGCTGGAGAGGAGATCGCAGCACCAGTAGAGTTTAACTGCCACTCAGCCAAGGAGGAGGAGGAGCACGATAGCGATGAGGATGTAGCAGGAGGAGTAGGAGGAGAAGGAGAGGAGGTGGCAGGAGGCCTGCCTGCAAGCCGTGGAGGTGTCACAAGTTGATCCACTGCACAGCCATGTACTCCCTGCTTGCCATCGGTCACCAGGTTGACCCAATGGGCTGTGTAAGTAATGTAGCGGCCCTGACCGTGCTTGGCAGACCAGGCATCCGTGGTCAGGTGGACCCTTGACCCAACGCTGTGTGCCAGAGATGACACCACTTGCCTCTCCACTTCACGGTACAGTTTGGGTATCGCCTTTTTAGATAAATAATTGCGGCCTGGTATCTTCCACTGCGGTGTCCCAATGGCCTGGCCACACATTTACGGAAGGCCTCAGAGTCCACCAGCTGGTATGGTAACAGCTGGCAAGCTAACAGTTCTGACTGGCAGAAATTGGCTTCTTCCGCTCAAAGATTTCCTTAACAGTGCTGTGGGCAGAGGAGCAGGAACCACTCAAGGGCAGAGGCGGAGTGGAGGAGGGTGGCTGTGAAGGTGCAAGGGAGAAAGCGGCTAAAGATGCTGCACCTGAAGGAGAAAGAGGAGAAGGAGGGTGGCTTTTCTTTTGTGTGCTGCTTTTGCTCAGGTGCTCTTCCCATTGCAGTTTGATCCTTTCCTCCATGTAAGGCACTTGTCTCTACGTGGGTGTTGGCCTTTCCACGGCTCAATTTTTGGAGGCAGAGAGAACAGATGGCATTGCTCCGATCAGGCTGTTTCCTGTTGCGTGGATCGGGGGTGTCACGGACGGTTGCGGGGCCGCAGACGTATCCTGGAACCGCCCGTGAAGAAAAAGCGATCGCACTCGATTCTCTGCATCGATTGCGCTTCAGATCAATAGAACCAAGATTTGATGTGTAGTATCCCTCTACCTAGGAACAGCTGGGGGATCTGTCTTAGCTGAGTAAAAGCCTGGGGGGAGGTGTTAATTAGCTTGGACATATTCCCTGTGGAAGGCACAATTCCCCTTTCTGTTCTGGGAACCAGGTGACACCTAGCTGATCTCATGTAGATGTTAATTAACCAAAGGGTGATAAGGATGCCTAGGTGCAGCCAGGCAGGCTACGAATCCCCAGGAGGTCTTGACACCTTGCTCCCTGGTAAAGATCAAAGGGAAGTCAGCTGTTAGCAGCTAGCACACATCCTGAATAACCTGAGTCTCATAGCATAATCCATAACTTCCCAGATCTGGCATATTTCTGGGGTTCCTGAGATGGCAGCTTCGCCAAACGTGGGGGAAGTGTAGCATGGGTCCCGGTGCTGGTTCTGAGGAAGTTTCAGAACATTCTGAGGTAAAGACTGCCAGTTAGGCAGTTTGAAAGTGCCCTGATGATACCACAGGGGTCCCACCCCTCATGTCTGGTATCAGGGCGCTGGGTAGATATGATTTCTGGTCCCCAGGACAAGGGGAGGGCTCATCTCATCTTCTAAGGGGGTGTGTGGCTCCCCGCCCTCACTCCCTCCTACTGAATCAGGGGCATAAGAATGGCAGAGGACCCAAACTCAGTGTCCTCCACCCTGAAACATCTTGAACATTCTGCTGCCAGCCAGAGGACACATGGCTGGTGGCCATTTTTCTGAACTTTGAATCAAGCTCTGAAACAAAGGACACATGGGCTAGCGGCCATCTTGATTGGCCATCTTCTGTAACCTGGAACAAAGAATTCTGCTGAACTTTGATTGAAACCAAGAGCTTTAAGAACCTGAAACCGTTTTGCTTGGACTTGATGATTTTCCCACGAAAGGACATATTTCCACAAACCCTAAGTATTTTTCTTCCTTCTTTTATTTTTTATACTGGCTATTACTGTTTTAATAACTGTTGATTTTAATAATTGTCTGTATATATTAATTATTTATATTGCTGTGAATAAACGACTTTATCCAAGTCATTCACTGTCCGCTACCCTGCTTATCAGCACACACAGAACTGATCCCGGGTCTCTGAAGATACGCTACTGTTTGTTTGTTGTTGGCTAGACAGAATATCGTGTGTTTAACCGTTTTATTCGCAGGACTAGTCAGTCAGTGGGCTCCTCGGTCCCATGGTAACTGCGGTGGTGGCAGTTTACCCTGAGCCAGTGTGTGAAGTTGTAATTACCCGTATCTCACAGGCTCCCTTCTGGTTTGTCTGCGGCTAACGGTTCCTGCGCATTGACTGCGACCAGAGTTCGCACGATTTGTGCGCTGGCACCGTTTAGAAGGCCAATTGCGGTCAGCCACCAGGGCTCTTGTGACAGGGGGGTTGGCCCTAGTGCTGCGCAGCCGCAGTAGCGGCCATGCAGAGTGCGCAGCCGCGGCCAGGGCTGGCGGCCATCTTTATACAGGCAGCAGAGCCCGACCCTGGCCGTGGGGTCGGGAGCCATTCGGGGTCATATTGAGAGGCGGGGACCCGGCGGAACGGCACGGAGGGCGCGGACGGCGTCCTCCGTGCCATACAAAGTCATGCAGGTAGTTAACTTTTTTTACATTTTGGGGGCAGATTTTGGCCTCGGAAGTCCTTTAATATTATTTTTCACTTCAGTCTGCAAAGACAGCCACACAGAGATACCCAGAATTCTCTTCCTCTCTGTCTCACTGGTTTGTACAGTTGCAGGAAGCAGCTCCATTCACACCCGTCAGGTTCATTACTGCAATGACACTTTCATTCCACAACAGGAAGCAATCCTCACCTCATGCTGGCTATTCATAAGCATTTGGCAGTAACCATTCCAATCTCTGGAACAGATGACACGATGCAAGGAAGCTTTCCAAATGAAACATATGGACACATTCAGAGGGAGAGCAGGAAACACACCCCCAAAGCCGGCTGAGTGGTTGCCAAATATTTTGGCAACCTGAACCACATGGGTAGTCTTTGCTTTCAAATTTCTCACACTAAGAACTTACTAGGAGCAATTTCTGCATGTCTTCTCCTCATCCTCCTTGTGAACCCACAAGCATGTTGTAAAGTGAGACCCCAATACATTTTGGCATGGATATCTGCCACTTCAAGAACCCTCTGATGTCACCACTACGTAATAATGTACTTTGGTGTTGAAATATTGAAAAACATAAATCTACAATTTGATCTCTTAAATGGAGTCTGAAGCGAATTTCAAAAGCAAAACAATACAAAATAGATACTCACCTAAGGAAAGGGAAGGCTCTGGGACCTATAGAGCCTTCCTGTTTCTCCTACGGTCCTGCGTTCCACCACTGGCTCCCCTGTTAGCAGCCTCCAGAGAGAGCAGTCTCCAACCCATCAGTCGGATACTGCTAACAGGGGAGCCAGTGATGGAATGCACTGGGCCTTATTCAATTCACTTTTTCTTCTAAGGTTTTTCCTAGGAGATCATTTTTCAATCATTTTCAGTTCTTGTTTAAAATAACTTTTCAGCACTCTGCAACTGAATCAATACTAGTGTTGGGCGAACACCTAGATGTTCGGGTTCGCGAACGTTCGCCGAACATCGCCGCGATGTTCGGGTGTTCGCGCCGAACTCCGAACATAATGGAAGTCAATGGGGACCCGGACTTTCGTGCTTTGTAAAGCTTCCTTACATGCTACATACCCCAAATTTGCAGGGTATGTGCACCTTGGGAGTGGGTACAAGAGGAAAAAAAATATTTGAAAAAGAGCTTATAGTTTTTGAGAAAATTGATTGTAAAGTTTCAAAGGAAAAACTGTCTTTTAAATGCGGAAAATGTCATATTTCTTTGCACAGGTAACATGCTTTTTGTCGCCATGCAGTCATAAATGTAATACAGAGAAGAGGTTCCAGGAAAAGGGACCGGTAACGCTAACCCAGCACAAGCAGCAGAACACGTGATGGAACAGGAGGAGGCGCAGGAGGAGAAGGCCACGCTTTTTGAGGCACAACATCCCAGGCCTTGCATGAGGACAAATAGCGTGCGGATATAGCAATGCTTTTTGCCGCCATGCAGTCATAAATGTAATAAAGATGAGAGGTTCAATAAACAGGGACCGGCAACGCTAACCCAGCAGCAGCAGCAGCAGCACACGTGATGGAACAGGAGGAGGCGCAGGAGGAGAAGGCCACGCTTTTTGAGACGCAACCCAGGCCTTGCATGAGGACAAATAGCGTGCGGATATAGCAATGCTTTTTGCCGCCATGCAGTCATAAATGTAATAAAAATGAGAGGTTCAATAAACAGGGACCGGCAATGCTAACCCAGCAGCAGCAGCAGCAGCAGCAGCACACGTGATGGAACAAGAGGAGGCGCAGGAGGAGAAGGCCACGCTTTTTGAGACACAACATCCCAGGCCTTGCATGAGGACAAATAGCGTGCGGATATAGCAATGCTTTTTGCTGCCATGCAGTCATAAATGTAATAAAGATGAGAGGTTCAATAAACAGGGACCGGCAACGCTAACCCAGCAGCAGCAGCAGCAGCACACGTGATGGAACAGGAGGAGGCGCAGGAGGAGAAGGCCACGCTTTTTGAGACGCAACCCAGGCCTTGCATGAGGACAAATAGCGTGCGGATATAGCAATGCTTTTTGCCGCCATGCAGTCATAAATGTAATAAAAATGAGAGGTTCAATAAACAGGGACCGGCAATGCTAACCCAGCAGCAGCAGCAGCAGCAGCACACGTGATGGAACAGGAGGAGGCGCAGGAGGAGAAGGCCACGCTTTTTGAGACACAACATCCCAGGCCTTGCGTGAGGACAAATAGCGTGCGGATATAGCAATGCTTTTTGCCGCCATGCAGTCATAAATGTAATAAAGATGAGAGGTTCAATAAACAGGGACCGGCAACGCTAACCCAGCAGCATATAGTGTGCTATATAGTGTGGCTGAGCGAGCAGTGTACTACTGTTCCCAGCAGACACAGAGTGGCAGTAAACACAATGCTATATAGTGTGGCTGAGCGAGGTACACAGAGTGGCAGTAAACACAATGCTATATAGTGTGGCTGAGCGAGCAGTGTACTACTGTTCCCAGCAGACACAGAGTGGCAGTAAACACAATGCTATATAGTGTGGCTGAGCGAGGTACACAGAGTGGCAGTAAACACAATGCTATATAGTGTGGCTGAGCGAGCGGTGTACTACTGTTCCCAGCAGCGACACACAATGACTGGGGGGACCCTGGCTAGCGTGGCTGGAGCGCGAACTACCCTGCCTGCCTACCCAAAGCTAAACCCACAGACAAATGGCGGAGATATGACGTGGTTTGAGTATTTATTTACCCGAACCACGTGACAGTTCGGCCAATCAGAGCGCGTTCGGGTCCAAACCACGTGACCCGTTCGGCCAATCACAGCGCTAGCCGAACGTTCGGGGAACGTTCGGCCATGCGCTCTTAGTTCGGCCATGTGGCCGAACGGTTTGGCCGAACACCATCAGGTGTTCGGCCGAACTCGAACATCACCCGAACAGGGTGATGTTCTGCAGAACCCGAACAGTGGCGAACACTGTTCGCCCAACACTAATCAATACCAACAAGTAGGTGTAAAAGTACTTTATTCTGAGTATTTTCTTGTATGCCGGTAGATTAACCCCTTAACAACAAGCAGGCATATTAAAACCTCCGGCTAGAGCCTCTTAATGGCTCCAGGATGTTTTTATAAGTTAAACAGCGCTGCTGCCGCTGTGCTCGTGCACGTTCCCGCGCGTGTGCACGTGAGATCAGTGGAAAAAAAAAAAACACCCAAAAAAATTACACCTTTATTTCCAAATTATGTATTGTCACCATACTTTGTACTAGGGACATAATTAAAATCTTGTGATAACCAGGACAAATAGGCAGATAAAATGTGTGGGTTTTGTGTACAGTAGCAATGTTTATATTAAAACTATAGAGGATAAAATTGGAGAAATAGTGTATTTTTTTCATTTTTTCCTTGTCTTACCCTTTAAAATGCATAAAAAATAAATTAATTACTGAAAACAAATCGCAACCCCAAAAAGCCTAATTGGTGGTTAAAAAACAAGATATAGATCATTTCATTGTGATTAGTAGTGATTAAGCTATTGGCAAATGAAAGGGATGAGCACTGAAAGGTGAAAATGGCTCTTGTCCGTCACCCCTTTGGGGTGAAGTGGTTAAAATGCATTTTATTGATAAGGGTATACATTATTGAATAATGATAGTTATAATAATAGAAATTGTAATGGTGGCCTTTGAAGCACAAATGAAAAACTAAAACGAGTGTTTAGAAATTAGACTGATCTAGAGTGGACAGACGTGGCTCATGGGAAGATGGAGGCCATTATGTGTAAAAGAGCTTAAAGGATACCTGAGCTGACATGTGACAGGATGAGATACAGTACATAAGTGTACATAACATATAGTACATATCCTCCTAAGACATTTGCTGTTGTCCCTTTCTGTTTTCCTTTGCAGTAGGTGTTAAATGCGACCAACTGATTGATCCCTATCTGACCGAATCTGATCAGAGAGGGATCGTATGGCTGCCTTTACTGCAAACAGATTGTGAATCGATTTCAGCCTGAAACCGATCACAATCTGTTGAGCTGCTCCTGCCCCCCCCCCCCCCGTATACATTACCTGAAGCTGGCTCCGGGTACTCTTCTCCGCGCTGCACAGCACTGCATCCCAGCGTACACTGTGTCACTCCGTGACCAGGAAGTTCAAATAGAGCGCCCTCTATTTGAACTTCCTGGGCACTGGAGTGACACAGGAAGTTCATGTACGCTGGGATGGAAGCAGGAACAGAGTGGTGCAGTGCGGAGAAGATGCCCGGGAGCCAGCGTCAGGTAATGTATACCTGTATCGGATTGGCCGCCGCTAGCGACGCGCTCCCTACCCGCGGGCGATCGACGGTAATTTCCCGCACGGCGCAATCGAAGGACCGATCCGATTTCGGGAGGAAATCGGATTGGCGGGTGCGTTTAGCGCGAACGATTGGCAGCAGGTTCGGTCCCAATGATCGAATCTGCTGTCGAAACAGCGGCAAATCGGGCCAGTATATGGCCAGCTTAAAAGTCAAATTTAGCCAGATGCCCTGAACAGTAAATAGACAGCAACATCCTGTTACAAGCGCTTTTCTGGCGCTAAAAAGTTCAAAAAGTCATTACGTCTGTTTGTTCTGCAGCTAAATGAAGCAGGTTTTACATCAGACTGTCATGGCTGCTATTTACAATTGTAAACAATCAATTCAATCTTAAAATTTCAGATCTAAAACTAATGTTCTATTTACCATTAGCACTACACATAAAATTCATGAGGCCTTCTAGATGATATTTTCACAACATGTAAATAAAATGCCTTTTAAGCCCCCAGTAAGCAAGAAAACACTCAAAAAAATATTGATAGTACTTTTTCACCTACTTTTTGGTACTTTTTCCATTCCAAACTGCACAAAAGTTATTTTAAATCGAAGATGAACAAATATCTCCTTGGCAAAAACTCAGGAGAAGAAAAACATTGCATATGGCCCATTATATCATAAGTTTATTTTCAGTTCAGGTTTGCTTTAGGCTGGTTTCACACCAGGACGTTGCGTTTTAGGGGACGTTAAGGTCGCATAACGTGCCCCTAACGCAACGCCTGGTGCTCTCTGATGTGGACGTCAGAGTGAGCCGCGTTGTGCAGCTCACTCTGGCGTCCGTGATGCGTACTATTGGACGCATGCGGCATCACGTGGTCCCGCCCGGCCAATCGCCGCACAGAGCGGCCGCTCCATGGAAGTAAACACTGCACGTCACTGAGTGCAGTGAATATTAATTAGCCATGTGCCCAGCCGCTCTTCGCTCCTCCCCAACTTTACTGAGCATGTGCAAGCAGTCTAACGCGGCTCTGCCGCTTAGAAAGTACTGCATGCAGTACGTTGTCTGGTGGCGCAGCGTTACAATGTAACGCAACGTGGGCACTGTGAACAGCCCATTGATTTTTCATTGCTGTGCGGTGGGGTGCGTTACAGGCTGCTCTAACGTGCGCCTGTAACGTCCCACTGTGAAACCAGCCTTAAGCTTGAGGGACCTTTGACGATTGCGTTTTTGGATCACTGGGATTTGGCAATCGCAAGCGAACTGCAATAACATGGCAATCGCTGCACCATTTTTCCACCAGTGCACTTTGATTTTTCACCAATCGCTGAAGTGCTGCATTTGTTGTGCATTTGATCATTGCTTTTTCAACCTGTCGCGATCCCGCTATAAATCGCAGTAGCAAATGCACTTGGTTGAAAAGTGAAAATCACAATCCCATCACAGAGTTTTTGCAGTGCTGATCGCGGTTTTCAGTGTTAAAGGTCCCTAGAACTGAAGATGTGTAATTTAAAATGAGAATAATAATCACCTTCATTAAGACAATTTAGAACAATGTATTTCTATGATGTTATGGCCTTTTAGTTCTTTGCTCCTGTTCAAGTTTTTTTTTTCCGGACAAGATGAGGGACACGTAACTAATTAGTATTCACATGCATGGTACTCAAGGGCACCTTCTAATTAAAGGAATATCTTCCTTTGACATAATGATATGTACCTCCTATGGATTAATTAGTAATGCAAACATATGCAACTACAGGACACACACAGCTAATTAACACTTTTTACACAGTACATGTTGTCACTCAATTTCTGGCTCGTGTTACCAGACCTTTACTATGTCCATTTTAACACAGTTTCCAGAGTAGCAATTAATACGCTTTCAACTGGCTTATATGAAAAAAGAGTGCAAAGAGCATTGATGTGCTCTAATCTATCCCTGCTCTCCTGTTAACATGGTAACAAAATGTTCTACGCTGCGTTACCATTGACTTCATGTCCAATTCAGTCCAATTTGATCCCACAGTCCAGAAAAAGGTGGACACTCATGTTTTTGCAACAGGCCTCAACACACTGTAAAAACAAACAAACAGAAAAATGTGAACTGGCCCACAGAAAACTATCATAATCTTTGATCTGTCTGGTTTAAAGATGAACTGTAACCAAGGATTGAACTTCATCCCAATTAGAAGCTGATACCTGCTGATCTTTTAGAGACAAGGCAAAGACAAAGACAAATAACATTTATATCGCACTTTTCTCCTGGCGGACTCAAAGCACCAGAGCAGCAGCCACTAGGGCACACTCTATAGGCAGTAGCAGTGTTAGGGAGACTTGCCAAAGGTCTCCTACTGAATAGGTGCTGGCTTACTGAACAGGTAGAGACAAGATTCGAACCCAGGTCTCCTGTGTCAGAGGCAGAGCCCTTAACCATTACACCTTCCAGCCACCTACATTATTGTGTGAATGGGTTCCCACAAGAAATCTTTACCTTTTCTCTAATAGATTATCAGGGGGTTCTGTGTGATGTCAGGACCTAGGTCCTGACAATCTACTGTCTGTGAACTTTGTTGCATTGTGGGAAATAATGGCTCTGTGCATATGTTTAAAAATAGCAACCTTTTAGCCTATCGCAATGTTAGTGGGTGTGGTTATAGATAATGGCAGTTGGTGGTGTTGTTTTTTTTTCTTGTCTGCCAGTAGTAAAGATGATGACATGCAGGCTCTTTGTGGATGAAACAATATGAACAAATGACATGATGAATATCAATAATTTCTTGATCTCTCGCTCTATTTTTTAACTTCACACTTTGCAATGTATTGATTTATTGGTACTTACGTATTATCCCGTCTAGCAGGATGGCTCAGCAGTTAGACCGGCTGGAAAAGTCTGCACTGTGTTTCTTGAGCAGCTGATTCACCACGAATCAGCTGCTCTGTTCCGCACAACTTTCTTGTGACCTTGTGGCAAGGTGCCCAAGTGTTTCGTGTGATAGTGTATACGCTGGGGACCTCTGTAAAAAGAGACAGAGAAGTCCTCGCTCTCTCCGCTCAGCAGGAGCTGTCAGCTCTCCCCCTGTAGTATCAAACGGAGGCGGGGGCCACGGCGCTCAGTGTTTGGCTGGGTTGCCATAAAGTTGCCGGCTGCCTCTGCGAACGAAATTTGGGAGGGAGTGACAGTGACCCAGGCTGCAGCTAGAGGCCAGCGGGGAGCAGAGCTGTGAACTCCATATCCGGCCTGATGATCCCCCAGAAACTCCACTACCTCTTCTCCCCAATCAGAACGGCAGCGCCCCGACATCCCCGAACTCGTCACTTTCCATCACAACCTGTGCAGCCCCGCTGCCTCCTCCGCTCCCAGGCTAGCTCCTGAGGGAGTCAGTGGGGGAGGGATCCTGCCGGGAGCACACGTTCCGCCCACTGCACTGCTATCACCACCCTTCTCTCACTGTTAGCTCAAAGGAATTTATGACGAATCAGCTGCTGAAGAAAAGTTGCATACACTTTTCCAGCCTGTCTAACTGCCAAGCCGTCCTGCTAGACGGGATAATAGGTAAGTACCGATTTATTTTTTTACCCATTTTGCTAAAATTCCTGTTGTCTGGTTCATCAAAAAAATGAAAATGATTAACCTCGATAATTATTATAACAATAGAAATCCAGTAGATCACAGGCTCTCAATTTATGGTTCGCATAAATTCAGATTCGAGTTCTGTTCTGCATGCTTCGATTTCGAATAATCATCCACTCCCTAGTCAGAATTACATGTGCACAGGGATACTAACCCTTTTTATCCCGTTAATTTATCTGTAAAACAAATATAGAATTTAAAGTTCAGCTAATTTTTTTAGGGTACTTTGTACTGGGGCCATTTCCTGCACTCAGGATGGGCATATCGTTTGGCTGCAAGATTCTCGCAGAATTTGGTCTGTATCCTACCTTTTTTTTGTAGTTCGAACAGTGTGGTAATGCTCTCCATCTTCACAACCCCAAAGTTTAAAAACAGGATTTTTGGATGAAACGGCTGCATTTGGCTGGGATTGTCAGCCACAAAATCAAATTCCATTTAAACACTGTAGTGTGTTTACAATGCTGCCTTGAATCTCACCCTGCAGTACAAACTCTCCAATCTATTCAGGAATTTCACTGGTGTAATTATCTTCTCTCAGTCCCCCAGGACAGTGAGAGAGGGAAGCTTGTCATCTCCCCTCCCACATTCTTGCTTCTTACTGATTGGTCTGAGCACACTTCAGTGTTAGAGGCTGAGGCTGCAACATGATCCTGTGCTCACTCATGTTTACAAGCAAGGCTGAGGTGACTCAGCAGATTGGAGGAGAAAAAAAAAAAAAAACTTAAGGGAGGAAATGACATCAGGACATAGCTTCACATTATGGGAAAAAGACATGGAAAGACATGGCCTCTGCCAGGAACAGAATTCTCTTCATATATAAAATATAAAATTCAATAAAATCAAAATGTGGACAGTACAATACATCTGTTATGTAAGTAGATCAAGTATTTATCTACTCATGTATGTGTTTTTTTCAATGGCATAGAATGGCTAAACCTCCTGCTTTAAAAATAGGGGTTTCACCTTAAATGGGGCGACTTTAACCTTGCATCACACCGCAACGTCCTACTGTGAAAGAGACCTCAATTAAAAAAAAAGAGTTTTACTTATCTGGGGCTTCTGCCAGCCCCCTGCAGCCTCCCTGTGCCCGCGCCGTTTCCAAATGATCCTCCTTTCCCCCGCTGCTGCTCACTTTCGTCCACGCCACATTCTAAGTCAACGTCCACTGTGCCTGCGTGGCCCTGGCTGCGCGCAAATCTTCGTACATGCTCCCGTTACCAGGAGCATTCTATGCAGGCGCAGTATGAGAAAATATCTACTGCGTCTGTGCAGGACGATCCCGGGGATGGTGCGCAGGGGAGCCCAGTAGGTTTTCCCAGTATGGAGGACAGAAATTTCTAATGGCAGCCCTGGAGATAACATCTGGGTACTCTGCCTACTAAATACTGTAAGATGATACAGTATATTTAGATTTGTGCATGGGGTTTGGGTTTTAGGATATGTAACACTAGAGTTCCCAAATCATGCAAAATACTAAAATACTAGAGGTTGAATCCTCAACAGCTACTGAAAACTGAAATATCACAGTTCAGGGGACTGATCCTCTAACAAACTCAGTGCTTTCTAATGATTGTGATGACCTGCAGATTATTTGGGGTGTTAATAGTTGAGACGATCTCACCGGAACATTCTTCCACTCAGCCAGCCTGTTTTTTGTACTTCTGCCTTCCACGCTTTCTCTTTAATTGCGAAACTTCGGTAATTTTCAGTAATGGCCATATGTCACATTTCTAAGAACAATTTTGCAGCTGTATCGCTATTACTGCAATTTTGTAATCACCACTGATATACTATTTTCTCATGAACCCATAACACGGTCATGACAAGAGCAGAATGTTCACCTTAACAAGCAGCTTTCACATTCCTCTTATTTTTGTCTGTACTTTATTTTTTCTGGCATGCGGAAAAAAGTATTACTCTCTTCATCTGTCTGGAAATTCTATCTATATAGTCTGTCTGTCCAGTGGCGTGGCTAAGGAGCTGTGGGTCCCGATGCAAGTTTTACAATGGGGCCCCCCAAGCACTCTATACATAACTCTATACATAACAATTGACATGGTCAGAGGAGCAAGAAGGGGATGGGGAACAGTTTGTTAGTGATTGCCACTATTCAAAGTATCAATAGAAGGGATTATTATGAGCACAGGACCAATAGAGAGCTAATACTGTAGTTGAGGGAGGGCCCTTCGGGGCCCTGATGCGGTGGCTACCTCTGTACCCCCTATTGCTACACCTTTGTGTCTGTCTGTCTGTCTATCTATCTATCTATCTATCTATCCATGGGCGTAACAATAGGGGATGCAGCCAATGTGCCCGCAGGGGGCCCTGCCCCCCCCCCCCTGGGGCCCGCTCGTGGCCGTTTTGGGGGGCTGGGGGGGTCGCAGCATGAGGGGAAAGCTATGGCCACACTCTGCACTCCCCTCCAGCTTCAATATATAAGTGCAGCGGAGCAGCGGACAGCGGCAGGCAAACATACCTTCCATGCGTCCCAGCGCGGACACTTCTCGCTCTAGTGACTGACGCGACTTCCTGTATAAAACAGGAAGTCGCGTCAGTCACTAGAGCGAGAAGCGTCCGGACGCACAGAAGGTATGTTTGCCTGCTGCTGCCTGCCGCTCCGCTGCACTTATATATTGAAGCTGGAGGGGAGTGCAGAGGGAAAAGCCCGAGGTGAGGGAGGGGGGGGACCTTCCCCCCTCTCCGCCGAGTGTGGCCATAGCTTTCCCCTCATGCTGCGACCCCCCCAGCCCCCCAAATGGCAACAAGCGGGCCCCAGGGGGAGGGGGGCCCTGGGGGGGGGTTCTGGGGGGGGCCCGCTCACAATTTCTGCAGAGGGGCCCGGGGGCTCTTAGTTACGCCCCTCTATCCATCTATCTATCTATCTATCTATCGATCTTGTATGTATCTACTACATATTACTTATTAATCATGGTGTACTGAATCAGCAGAATAACTCACTGCAATGAAAAATCAATGCCCCATTCACAGTGCACACCTTGCATTGGTGACTAACGCTGCATGTTAAGTGAAAGTGCTGCATGCTGTGCGTTATACACATTATTATCTGTGTTGGACTGTTTGCACATGCTCAGTAATGACTTGGAAACATAATTTTCATTGCCTGTATGCTCTACTGTATGCGACGATAACGGGGCATTAAGTTGTGTTGCGACTTTTTTGGGGCATTGCGTTGTAATTTGCGTTGCGACTTTAACGTCGCATCAAACTGCAACGTCCTACTGTGAAAGAGACCTCAATTAAAAAAAAAGAGTATCACTTACCTGGGGCTTCTGCCAGCCCCCTGCAGCCTCCCTGTGCCCGCGACGTTTCCAAACGATCCTCCTTTCCCCCGCTGCTGCTCACTTTCGTCCACGCCGACTTCTAAGTCGTCGTCCACTGCGCCTGCGTGGCCCTGGCTGTGCACAAATCGTCGTACATGCTCCCGTTACCAGGAGCATCCTATGCAGGCGCAGTATGAGAAAATATCTACTGCTCCTGTGCAGGACACTCCCGGGGAGGGGAGCACGAACAAGGATGCACGCAGCCAGTGCTGCTCAGGCGCAGGGAACAGTGACTTCCCAAAGTGAAAGTGAGCCAAGGTGGGGAAACGGAGGATCTTTTGGTAACTTTGCAGGCACAGGTGGGCTGCAGGGGGCTGGAAAAAGCCCCAGGTAAGTGAAAATCTTTTTCTTCAGGTCCGCCTCTGACACAGGAGATGAGGGTTTGAATCTTGGCTCTTCCTGTTCAGTAAGCCAGCACCTATTTAGTGAGGAGACCTTGGGCAAGACTCCCTAACACTGCTACTGCCTATAGAGCGCGCTCTAGTGGCTGCAGCTCTGGCGCTTTGAGCCACCAGATCATTTTTGTTATTATTTGCAGATGTTTTCAAATGTCCACTATTGTTTTTAGTAATATGGACTTGCTTCTGTATGTAATTATTTCATTATGCCGATGAAGATACAAATCCACTGTATGGAGACATTTCTTTAAAGAGAAACTCCAACCTAGAATTGAACTTTATCCCAATCAGTAGCTGATACCCCCTTTTACGTGAGAAATATAATGATTTTCACAAACAGACCATCAGGGGGCGCTGTATGACTGATTTTGTGCTGAAACCCCTCCCACAAGAAGCTCTGAGTACCGCGGTACTCTGGGCAAACTGCCACAATGTAACAATGTTCACAGACAGGAATTAGCTGTTTACAGCTGTCTCTAACAGTCAAAACAGCTAGGAGCAGCTACATAACCTGCCCACAGTAAAAATGTCACCATGTAATAAATGTCAGAATGTGAATCTGGGAGAGGAAAGATTTTACAATGAGCAAACACTGACTAAATCATTTATACATAATTATGGTAAAAAATGAAGCACTTTTTTTTACTACATTATTTTCACTGGAGTTCCTCTTTAAAGTGAACCTGAGAGTGATATGGAGGCTGCCATGTTTATTTCCTTTTCAACAATACTAGCTACCTGGCAGACCTGTTGATCTTCTGGCATCCGTAGTGCCTGAGTCACAAACCTGCAACAAGCAAGTGGCTAATCTAGTCAGACTTAAGTCAGAGCACCTGATCTGCATGCTTGTATTGAGACTTTTTTCTTTGCTACTAATGTTCTATTTTATTATCTGTACTACACATAAAATTCATTATATCATAAGTTGTTTTCTTTTTTTGCTTCAGGTTTGCTATAAGATGATGCAGTAATATGTGCGTAGTAGCAGGCACTACCACATAACAATCAGTTGGGCATCAACCCTTTTTTGAGCTATCATTTCCTTTTCTTTTGAGCTATAATTGCACTTTACCGCATTTCTCTGGTGCCGGATTCTTTCTCCTCACTAAATAAATGAACAGACATATTTTGGAGTCATTTGTTTAATTGGGCTCTCATTATCTAGTTTTAGGACTTGCATAGAAAAAAAATATATATTTTTTTTTTTACAATTATGCAGAAATACTGAAAATTCAAGCGTCCACACTTTCAAGCCACGCTGTTCGGGTTCAACGTAAAACAATTGTCATTATCTAAGGCAGGGTTTCCCAATTCCCAGCCCTGTCCCCAAGTAAAGCCAATAGTACATGTTTTGCAGAAAACCACAAACAGTCACAGGTGGGGTAATTAGTGTCTCAGCAGAGCTAATTAATTACCTCTGTGGATTTCCACAAAACATGCACTGTTGGTGGTACTTGAGGACAGGGTTGGGAAGCCCGAGCTAAGGGTAGCCAGGGATAGGTACCCCGGTATAGGTAGCCGGTATTAGGTGCCCCAGTATAGGTAGCCAGGAATAGGTGCCCCAGTATAAGTAGCCAGAAATCGGTGCCCCAGTATAGGTATCCGTTATAGGTGCCCCCAGTATAGGTAGCCAGGAATAGGTGCCCCAGTATAGCTAGGAATAGGTGCCCCAGTATAGGTAGCCAGGAATAGATGTCCAAGTATAGGTAGCCAGATATAGGTGCCCCCGTATAGCTAGCCTGTTATAGGTGCCCCCAGTGTAGGTAGCCAGGAATAGGTGCCCCAGTATAGGTAGCCAGGAATAGGTGCCCCCAGTATAGGTAGCCAGGAATAGGTGCCCCCGGTATAGGTAGCCAGGAATAAGTGCCCCAGTATAGGTAGTCAGGAATAGGTGCCCCAGTATGGTAATCAGGAATAGGTGCCCCAGTATAGGTAGTCAGGAATAGGTGCCCCAGTATAGGTAGCCAGGAATAGGTGCCCCAGTATAGGTAGCCAGGAATAGGTGCCCCCGTTATAGGTAGCCAGGAATAGGGCCCCCCGGTATAGGTAGCCAGGAATAGGTGCCCCAGTATAGGTAGCCAGGAATAGATGTCCAAGTATAGGTAGCCAGATATAGGTGCCCCCGTATAGCTAGCCTGTTATAGGTGCCCCCAGTGTAGGTAGCCAGGAATAGGTGCCCCAGTATAGGTAGCCAGGAATAGGTGCCCCCGGTATAGGTAGCCAGGAATAGGTGTCCCCGGTATAGGTAGCCAGGAAAAGGTGCCCCAATATAGGTAGCCAGGAATAGGTGCCCCCGGTATAGGTAGCCAGGAATAGGTGCCCCCGGTATAGGTAGCCAGGAAAGGGTGCCCCAGTATAGGTAGCCAGGAATAGGTACCCCAGTATAAGTAGCCAGAAATCGGTGCCCCAGTGTAGGTATCCGTTATAGGTGCCCCCAGTATAGGTAGCCAGGAATAGGTGCCCCAGTATAGCCAGGAATAGGTGCCCCAGTATAGGTAGCCAGGAATAGATGTCCAAGTATAGATAGCCAGATATAGGTGCCCCCGTATAGCTAGCCTGTTATAGGTGCCCCCAGTGTAGGTACCCAGGAATAGGTGCCCCAGTATAGGTAGCCAGGAATAGGTGCCCCCGGTATAGGTAGCCAGGAAAAGGTGCCCCAGTATAGGTAGCCAGGAATAGGTACCCCCAGTATAGGTAGCCTGAAATAGGTGCCCCCAGTATAGGTAGCCAGAAATAGGTGCCCCCAGTATAGGTAGCCAGGAATAGTTGCTCCCAGTATAGTTATATATATATCACAACACCTACACCATCAAACTCTCACACATACCACTCACACACACCCCAACTCACACCCTGCAGTACAACCACTACTACCACATGTAAACATAATTACACACACAACACACTACCACACACACAGCATACATAAATGCACACAACCACACCTGCACAAACACACAAACCTCTGTCATACCTCCCAACTCCCAACTTTTGGAGATCAGAAAGAGGGTCACTTAAGAAACATCCCTGCCACGCCCCTAATCACACCCCCGATACATCCATAGTCACATATACTATAATGATTTCATAAGAAAAATATGTTGTTTAATAATTAAATCACACTGGTCCTTTCTATCCTGGTTAATTTTCCTTCATATTAACATTCAACAATAAGAAATATATCAATTTAAAGGATGGAAATTAAGTTTAGAGTCAATTAAACACATTTTCCAGTAGAAAAATACATAAATCTGTACATCAGTCCTGAAAGAGGGACAACCAATGTCGAAAGAGGGACAGAGAGGGATTTGGTTCCCGAAGAGGGACTGTCCCTCCAAATGAGGGACAGTTGGAAGCTATGCTCTGTATGCACATACACACACCAGCCTCATAAACACAAACTGCTTACCTATATAGTGATAATAAATAGTTTATGATTAAATTATATGGTTTCCTAGTAATGCATTCCTCATCAAGCAGGCAGTGCACTCTCTCTACAACATGCAATCATTGGGAGGCAGTAGAACATGTATTTATCATTTCATTTCCAGATGCTCTAGATTGCTGGCACCATCCATGTTCTCTACAGAGCATCCCACTTCTTTCTCATTTTTTAAAAATGTCAATAACTAAGCATAGAGATATTTGTAATATTTCCATAGAGTTTGGAGGAAATGGCAGCAGCTTAGCCAGTTAGTGCTGTAACCAGTAAGTATGGTATATGTGGGAGGCCATGCTAAAAAGCCCCCCAAAAAACCCAAAACACACCAGTTAGTTGGTTCATCCTAAAAGAAATGGAGTCTGTTGTGGCAACTATGTAAGTAAAACGGTAACAGTAAAAAAGGGCGCAGGAGGCTAGTGGACAAATCGGGCGCCGCCATTCACTCCCATAATAAATATCGTTTAATGGGCGCCCGATAGGAAAAAAGGGCGCCGGAGAAAAATAACGTTTTAAAAGCGGCGCCCGGAGACTTAATGTTTTATTACTGCTTCTCATGATTAAACATTATTTAATGATTTATACATTTTTTAATATTATTTTTAAACGAAAAACAGTACAATATTTTTTCAAACATTATTTTTAAACGAAAAACAGTACAACTTTTTTTTTTTTTTTTTTTACATTATTTTTAAACGAAAAAAACGCACAATATGTTTTTGAAACTTTATTAATGCTTATCACAGGGGGGTCTTAGGTTTAGGCACCAACAGGGGGGTCTTAGGTTTAGGCACCAACAGGGGGGTCTTAGGTTTAGGCACCAACAGGGGGGTCTTAGGTTTAGGCACCACCAGGGGGGTCTTAGGTTTAGGCACCAACAGGGGGTCTTAGGTTTAGGCACCAACAGGGGGGTCTTAGGTTTAGGCACCAACAGGGGGTCTTAGGTTTAGGCACCAACAGGGGGGTCTTAGGTTTAGGCACCAACAGGGGGGTCTTAGGTTTAGGCACTAACAGGGGGGTCTAGGGGTTAGGGGTAGGTACAGGGAGGGTTAGTTAGGCACCAACAGGGGGGGTCTTAGATTTAGGCATCAACAGGGGGGTCTAGGGGTTAGGGGTAGGTACAGGGAGGGTTACTTAGTAATTTTTTTTTTAAACGTTATTATACGTTTCACTATTTAAACGAAAGATTAACGTTTTTACAATTGCCGATTTAATGCACATTATTTAATGATTTATAACTTTATAAAACATTAATTTTAAACGAAATACAGTACAATACATTTTTAAACGTTATCCATGCTTATCGTTTAAAACCCCGCGCCCTTTTTTCCCAGCGCCCCTTTTTAACGTACGCAGTAAAACTGCATCCCCATCGGGACACACAGGTTTGTTAATGCCACTGTCCCGCTAACCTCAGGTCAGAGATCATGCTGGGCATTTTGGGATGAAAGTAAGCCATTGGGGAACTTCATTACTAATCTCAGACATGCTCTATTTTCCTTATTCAAGGAACCAAGGTAGAGGACTTTGTATACACATTATATGCATGAAACAATGTCCACTAGAGATGGTCAATCAGATGCTAATAATTTTTGTATGAAAATGTAACCACTTAATCCTATCTGGATGGATATATCCATCCAGATAGGTTACACTGCTGCCACTGCCTGGTGCGCGAGATCGCGTGCGCTCCCGCCACCTTTCTTTAGCCCAGAGATCAATGAATGGGAACAAGGTTCCCATTCAATGATCTAACTCCCCGTATGAAAGACCGACACTGTCAACGAGACGGCTTCGTCTTTCACAAATCCCCTTCTGTCCCATCCACTCATTACTCCTGCTTTGCGGAGGAACTTTCTGCACGCAGAAGTGAGCTGCGAGGGCATCTTGAGGCCAAATAGTAAAATTACATCTACAAATAAAAATTTCCAGATAATCACATTTTTTATTACTTTAAAATTAGCCCCTTACCCCCCACACTCCCCGATAGGTACACATCATTTTTTTTGTAAAAGGCTGAACTGGTTAAAGTAAATCTGAAGGGAAACTAAGTGCTCCAAATGGATTATATCCAAAGACTTTCCCTGTCCCACCTCGCCTCCACCGATCCAGCGCTGTGAGCCTCTGGACCCCTTCAACAAGGGCCTTGTTGAAGGATGCCTCGCGCCTGCACAGTGGCACAGTGCCGAACCGAGCGGCTTTTTCTGCCGAGCTCGAGCGACTTCCTGGCTATTTTAGACAATTAGATTGTACTTCTGGTATCAGGAAGTAGAGTGCATTCAGGTTTGTTAGCTTTTTGGAAACACATTTTTTAAACTGTTTATGGGAGAAAGAGTAGTAAGCATGCAGAGATTGCAGCTTAGTTCTTACCATCCAGCACTGTGTCTACTCTGACTGACATCGTTTCATTCTCAGCAAAGCAGACAAATCAAGTGATTGTCACCTGATTAGACTGGTAAGAGATAGGGAAATGACCCAAAGGCAATCCAACAAAACGTGCCTGACCGTACTGCATATTGATGAGTAGAGATGGCCCGAACGGTTCGCTGGCAAACTTGTTTGCGCGAACAACGGGGGTTCGTGTTCGCAGTGATCCGCTACACATAGCGAGTTTGACCCGCCACCTATACCACATAATTGGGCTAAACTTTGACTCTCTACATCACAGTCAGCAGACACATGGCAGCCAATCAGACTGCACTCCCTCTCTCCTGGACATCTGCCCCCCCCTTATAAAAGGCAGCAGTGTTACCCATTTTCTCACTCTGTCTACTGCCTGCTTTGAGTGAGAGAAGGGAGAGGTTGCTGCAGATATAGGGAAAGCGTTAGTTAGGTCTTGTTAGCTTGCTCCTTGCTGATATTTGTTGCTGAAAAGCACCACAAAAAAGCTCTTTTGAGAGCTAATGTTCTTGTGATGTGTTTTTAATTTTTTTTTTGGTGTGTGCCACTGACACTGCATATACAGCCCTGTCTGTCGCAGCTGGCCCTTGCTAATTGCTATACTGTGCCAGGCCCAGCACATTCAGTGCATACCTTTTCACTGCATCTGTGTGACAGCACATTGTATTATACCACCAGTCACTGCATACCTTTCACTGCATCTGTGTGACTGCACACTGTTTTATATACCAGCCAGTGCATACCTTTTCACTGCATCTGTGCGGTTGCACATTGTATTATACCACCAGTCACTGCATACCTTTCACTGCATCTGTGTGACTGCACACTGTTTTATATACCAGCCAGTGCATACCTTTAACTTCATCTCTGTGCCTGCACATTGTATAATACCAGCAGTCAGTGTATACCTTTCACTGCATCTTTGTGACTGCACATTGTATTGTACCAGCAGTCAGTAACTTTCACTGCATCTGTGTGACTGCACATTGTATTATACCAGCATTCAGTGCATACCTTTCACTGCATCTGTGTGACTGCACATTGTATTATACCAGCAGTCAGCACCTTTCACTGCATCTGTGTGCCTGCACATTGTATTATACCAGTCAGTGTATACCTTTCACTTGAATGGATGACAGACTTGCCCTCTATAACAGATTTGCATTATAGGATTTCAAGTACGTTATTTTCACTGAAGTTCCTCTTTAAGTCATTAGTTATGGTTGTGCCGACTGAACCAAACATCAGATTAATGAGGACGTGGCAAAGTAAAGAAGGGGGCCTCCTGAAGTTCACAATCTGCTCAATAGTTTGTGCTGCATTGAGGAGAAGCTTATTGTCCCTGCACCAGCTGCAGATTCTCCCAATCTGGCTGAGATAAGTATGCTCTCCATCGCGGTCAATGAGGCCGATGATAGTTGTGTCATCTGGAAATTTGACGACCTTAACAGAGTGCGCAGATGAGGTAAGCTACAGTTACAGTTTGCTTTAATGCTAGGTGCACATGATGAGATTTTCTGGCAGATCTTTTATTTTCAACATTTCTGATCAATTTTCCATAGAACAGAATGAAAAAATTGATTGGAAAATCGTTCGGAAATCAGATCGGACATCAATAAATAATCAAACTGGCAGTAAATCTGCCAAAAACCTCATTGTTTGTATAAGGCATTAGACATTTGTGAGTTTTTTCAGGGAAGACCGCACAAAAATTGCATAGCAACAACTGTACGATGTGAGCAGCTTGCGATTTCTCTATGCAGTGTGAGTCCCCACCACGCATCTCGTAAAATAACAATTGCACAGGACATAACGACAATCACTCCAAAAACTGAACAGCAACACAGAGGACACCACATTCGGAAAAATCTACAAATCTTGATCAGAATCACAGCATGTTTGATCACAATTTTCAAAGGAAAAGGGCTCCATTCATAAACTTAATAACATTTTTTGAAAGGATATGCTTGAACCTTGCAGGATCGGATCTATAGGCGACGGCATTCTATGTTCAGTATTATCTGCCGACAGCTGTAGTGTTTCACTGATACAATTCAACTCCTAGCAGCAGGGGGGGAAAAACAAACAAAAACAAATTATATTGAAAAATTAGCAGGTGCTTGTTAATATTCTGTAATATAAGCAGGGTCACAAATGATACCTTTAGTATCAGGTGACTCATTTCAAGTAGGGGAACATTAGATGTATCCTCAGTATCCTGTCAGGTGGTGGCATCTTCCCACCAATAACACACTTCCACCCATGCAATAGAAGAACTTGTGGGACTTGAAAATAAGGATCCTAATGGCAAGCGATTTACTTTATTAGCTTCTTTATTCTGAAATCGTTGCTTCTGGGATTTTGTAACACAATTTGCACCGTAGAGCCTGTTTATGAAGGCACCAGCAAATTAAAGAATGCTAATATTCCCTAATTGTTGCACGTGGCTACGAGCAGTTTCCTATTGTAGCTAATGCGAATACTATTAACGTTTTTTTTTTTTTAATACAAGTCTATACAAATTATATAAAAGCTAGATGAGTTTCCTAATGTTTCTTTTTTATGTTAAGTGTGGTTTCTGCTACTTATAAAAAAATGTGGCCATGTAACCTAAGGCAGCAAAGCCAAAGGACTGAAAGGATACCCGAACTGACATGTGACATGATGAGATAGACATGGGTATGTACAGTGCCTGGCACACAAATAACTATGCTGTGTTCCTTTTTTTCTTTTTCTGCCTGAAAGAGCTAAATATCAGGTATGTAAGTGACTGACTCAGACAGGAAGTAACTATAGTGTGCCCCTCACTGATAAGAAATTTCCCTTTTTATCTCTATCTTGCTCTCACAAGCCATTTTCTGCAAGGAAAGTGTTTTATAGTTGGAATTTCTTATAAGTGAGGCTCACACTGTAGTCACTTCCTGTTTGAGTCAGGACTTAGTCAGCCACTTACATACCTGATATTTAACTCTTTCAGGCAGAGAAAGAAAAAAAGGAACACAACATAGTTATTTGTACTGTACATACAGGCACTGTACATACACATGTCTATCTCACCATGTCACATGTCACTTTGGGTATCCTTTAACCACTTCAGCCCACAGGGTTGAAATTTTTTTTGCATCTGAGCGACTTTCACCTCCCATTCATTTGCTAATAACTTTATCACTACTCGGCACAATGAATGGATCTATATCTTGTTTTTTCCGCCACCAATTAGGCTTTCTGTGGGTGATACATTTTGCTGAGAATTAATTTATTGTAAATCCATTTTAACAGGAATATTAAGAAAGAAATGGAAAAAAATCATTATTCCTCAGCTTTTGGCCATTATAGCTTGAAATTAATACATGCTACCATAATTAAAACCTATGTACTTTATTTACCAATGTGTCCCGCTTATTACACCATTTAAATTATGTCCCTATCACAATGTATGGCGCCGATATTCAATTTGGAAATAAAGGTGCATTTTTTCAATTTGCGTCCATCACTATTTAGAAGCCCATAATTTAATAAACCATATTGATATACTCCTTTGACATGCATATTTAAAATGTTCAGACCCTTAGGTAACTATTTATGTTTTTTTTTTTTTTATTATTGTAATTTTTTTTATTTTTTTTTATTTAAACTTGTATGTGGGTATTTTTTGGTGTGGGAGGTAAACAGGGTTTTTTTTAATGTATTAAAATGTATTTATTTAACACAAAGTGTGTTTTTGGTGTAATTTGCTATTTGGCCACAAGATGGCCAAAGTCAAAAAGTCCTGGGAGCGATCGATCTCGCTCCCAGGCAGAAGAAAGGAGACCAGAGCTCAAAAAAGCCGCAGCGTCTGAAGAGACGCTGTCAGCTTTTCTCCGGGGGGGGGGGGGGGGTCCGATCAGCGAAAGGGATTTATAATCCCTTTCACTGATCGGTGGGCTAACGGGCATGCACGGGGGGCCGCGGGAGCGCGCGGGACCCGCGGGAGTGCGCGCAGCCTAACTGGACGAAAATTTTCGTCCAGTTAGGCTGAAGTGGTTAAAGGGATCCTGAGCAGTGACTTAAATTAAAAGATTTGCGCATTTAGCGTTAGCAAACCGCGCATGCTCAGACCAGTCACGCCGGGGGACCTTGCCGCCTACGGTGGGCTGGAGGAAGCCCCAGGTAAGTGTAATCTTTTAATTTAAGTCACTGCTCAGGGTCCTTTTAAAAGGAGCCCGAGGTGTGAGACCTATGGAAGCTGCAATATTTATTTCCCATTAAACAATACCAGTTGCCTGGCTGTCCTGCTGATCCTTCTGGCCAGTAGGGTCTAAATCACACACCTGAAACAAGCATGCAGCTAATCATATCACATTTGTCATAGACATCTGATATGCATGCTTGTTCAGGATCCATAGATGAAAGTATTGGAGGCAGAGGATCAGCAGGACAGCCTAGCAATGTGCATTATTTAAAAGGAAATAAACATGTCAGCCTCCATATCCCTCTGACCTTGGGTTCCCTTTAACAACAGGCTCTGCGGGCAGAGCTGCAACTGCGGTTTGGGTTTGCATAACCTTGCAGCTCAGACTACAAGGGGCACAGCCAGGCTCAACAGAAAAGATAGTAGCTGCTATAGCTCTGGAAGGCGGTGGCACATGAAGTGACTGGTGACAGTGACAAGGCTCCTATCCTTACCTTTCAAAAGAAATGTATTGGGAATGAGCTATTGTATATTTATTTGCAGGTACAAAAGCCCTACAAGCTCTGCTTACCCAGGACAAAGAAAGTATTGCTGTTTGGTGTTGGACCTTAGTTCATATGAAGTACGGTAAATGCAACATGATGAGATAAATGTGTGTATTTCCCTGCAAAAAAACAAAGCAGTGTTTACCCGATATTGGGCTAAATGGGTGTGGCTACAACCTGCGGCACGCTAAGCGCGCGGCGGCGAACAAATAGGCGTGGTCATGACCGGATGAGGGCGGGGCTAACTGTAATTTAAAGTGAACCCAGGGTGAGAGTGATATGGTGGCTGCCATATTTATTTCCTTTTAAACAATTCTAGTTGCCTGGCAGCCCTGCTGATCTATTGGCTGCAGTAGTGAACTGAATCACACCAGAAACAAGCATGCAGCTAATCTTGTCAGTTCTGACAATATTGTCAGAAACCCCTGACCTTCTGCATGCTTGTTCAGGGTCTATGGTTGAAAGAATTAGAGGCAGAGGACCAACACGGCAGCCAGGCAGCTGGTATTACTTAAAAGGAGATAAATATGGCAGCCTCAATATTATTCTCACCTCGGGTTCCCTTTAAAAGTGCAACACAAAGACAGAGGGCCCAAGTTTTGGTGACCCTTTCCCCAGAAAATTCACATAATTGTGCACGTTTCCTCAAGAAAATACACATATTGTGAGCAGATTTGAACAAAAAACTCTTTCAATGACCCCAATATGCACAATTGTTATCATATATGACCCCAATATGCACAATCGTTATCAGATATGACCCCAATATGCACAATCGTTATCAGATATGACCCCAATATGCACAATCGTTATCAGATATGACCCCAATATGCACAACCGTTATCAGATATGACCACAATATGCACAACCGTTATCAGATATGACCCCAATATGCACAACCCTTATCAGATATGACCCCAATACGCACAATCGTTATCAGATATGACCCCAATATGCACAATCGTTATCAGATATGACCCCAATATGCACAACCGTTATCAGATATGACCCCAATATGCAAAATCCTTATCAGATCTGACCCCAATATGCACAATGCTCAGCAGTTCTGACCACAATCAGCAGCACCACCTGAAAAAGAAAAGAAAAACCCATTTACTCACCTAGTCAGAAGACCTCCTGTTCTGACCTCCTCCTCTTCCGACCTCCTTGTGGCGCGCAGCTCAGCTCCCACGATCCTCTTCCTGCCTGCAGCAGCCTGCATTACCCGGCGAGCAGGGCTACGGGAAAATGGCCGCCCGAAGCCCTGCACTGCAGACTCCAAGTCTGGAGAGCAGGGCTTCGGGCGGCCATCTTACCCTAGCCCTGCCTGCTGCTCCGGGCTGCCGCTGTGAACTGACTCAGCGTCTCTTAGACGCCTGAAGTCAGTTCACGCCAGGGGGTGCTTTGGGGGTGCTTGGACAAATTTAGGGGGTGCTTGAGCACCCCCAAGCACCCCGCTGGCGCCGCCACTGTTATCACCTAATTGATAAAAATAACCTTTCAGCACATTTAGAAGCAAAATAGTAAAGCTGTTCCTAATAAAATTAATTTCAATATTACTTTCTTACCAAAACCAGAGCCGAGTAAGCATAAAAAATTTATACATACCTGGGGCTTCCTCCAGCCCCATCCACACGGATCACTCCCATGCTGCCGTCCTCCGCTATCTCTATCGCCGAGCCCCGTCACTTCAGCCAGTCGCAGCCAGTCTGACGCAAGAGAAATGCGCTCTTTACGTTTCTCTCCAGCAGCCGCCAGCAGCTCTTACTGCTCTGGTACACTTAAAGTAACGTAGATAAGGTGAAAACAGGTAAAAAAAGCTTTGTAAATCATGCTCAATGTGGTGGTCCCACATCACAGATGTGCAGACAATAAATCTGCAGAATCTGCATGATGCTATCATGCCAATATTAACCATTTAAGCTGACTGGAAGTGATTGTCACGTCCAGGCGGCTGCTGCTGTGCTTCTGCACGCTCCTGCGCCCCCGTACGCCCCGGTGCTGCCCCCCGGTAGCCCGAAGATCAATGAATGGGAACATATTTTCCTTTCATTGGTCTAAGTCCCCGGCAGAAAAAACGACGGCTTTTCATCAGGGGGCGCGGTCTTTCTGACAAAAAAAGTTTCCCGTCCTCCTTATGCTTCCTGGAAGCAAGCACTTCCCTTTCGAGGCTAAAAAATAAAATCTCACTGTGGCCATCTTGTGGCCAAATAGTAAAACTACACCTACATACATTTTTAAATAAAATAAAATCATATTATTACATTTAGAATTAACTATTTAACTCACACACCAAAAATTACCCAAATAAAATTTTTATTGAAAAAAAAAATTACAATTAACCAGTTCACCCCCAAGGGTTTTTATCCTAACGGACCAGAGCAATTTTCAGTTGTCAGCGCTCCTCCCTTTTATTCCCTAATAACTTTATTACTACTTATCACAAGAAAATGATCTATACCTCGTTTTTTTCGCCACCAATTAGGCTTTCTGTGGATAGTACATTTTGCTAAGAATTTTTTTATTCTAAATGCATTTTAATGAGAAAAACAGAAAAAAAATAAAAAAAATCATTATTTCTCAGTGTTCAGCCTTTATAGTTTTAAAATTAAACATTCTCCTGTGGATAAAACAAACACGTTTTATTTGCCCAGTGGTCCCGATAATTAAACTGTTTAGATTATGTCCCTACCACAATGTATGGCGACAGTATATTATTTTGAAATATAAGTGGTTATTTTTCTGTTTGTTCTGGCCATAATTACAAGCCCCTATGTAATAAATTAAAATTAATTTTCCCCCATAAAATATAGAATAAAAAAAGCTGAGTCCCTAAGGCAACTATTTATTTTTTTTTTAAGCTGATTTTTTTTTTTACAAGTGTTTTTTTTGGGGGGGAGGGTTAGAAGTGTAATTTTATTAATGATGTGTATATACTTGAAAATGTATGTATTTTGTAGATGTAATATACTTTTTGGCCACAAGATGGCGCTAGTGAACACTCATAGGACGTGTTCACTTTTTTTTTTTTTTTTTTTACACACTTTATTAAACTGTTACATTTCCTGTTTATGTGAATGGACGTAGCCGCTGTTCGCGGTCACGTCCATTCACTCCAGGCACTGCGATTGGGTAGAGGACTGTTTAGTCCTCTTCCCCAATCGCCCAGCACGGGATCCCGACGGTAATGGCGGCGGTAGCGGCGGAAACACGGCGGTAGCAGCGGCGGGAATGCGCGACGTATTAAAACGTCATGTTGCTGTTAATAGCGGTAAGCATGACGTTTTAATACGTTAGGATGGCGGTAAATGGTTAAAAAAAAAACACACAAAAACATAAATAGTTAACTAAGGGTCTAAACTTTTTTAATATGCATGTGAAGAGGGTATGTTGCAAATCTTTTTTAAATTATAAGCTTGTAAATAGTGATGGACGCAAAACTGAAAAAATTCACCTTTATTTCCAAATAAAATATTGGCGCCATACATTGTGATTGGGACATAATTTAAAGAGAAAGTCCGACCAAGAATTAGACTTTATCCCAATCAGTAGCTGATACCCCCTTTTACATGAGAAATCTATTCCTTTTCACAAACAGACAATTAGGGGGCGCTGTATGACTGATATTGTGGTGAAACCCCTCCCACTAGAAACTCTGAGGACCGTGGTACTCCTGGCAGTTTCCTGTCTGTGAACCTGCCAACAGTAAAAATGTCACCATGTAATAAATGTCAGAATGTAAATTAGGGATTTAAAAGATTTTACAATAGGCAAACACTAACTAAATCATTTATACATAATTATTGTAAAAATGAAGCACTTTTTTATTACATTATTTCCACTGGAGTTCCCTTTTAAATGGTGTAATAACTGGGACAAATGGGCAAACAAAATAGATAGTTTTTTTTATTATGGTAGCATAAGCTATAATGGCCAAAAAGAAATAATGAATTGTTTTCCATTTTTTTCTGAATATTCCTGTTAAAATGCATTTAGAAAAAAATAATTCTTGGCAAAATGTACCACCCAAAGAAAGCCTAATTGGTGGCAGAAAAAAACAAGATATAGATCAATTCATTGTGATAATTAATGATAAAGGTATTGCCAAATGAATGGGAGGTGAAAATTGCTCGCATGCATAAGGTGAAAAATACTCGGGGGCTGAAATGGTTAAAGGGAACCTCAACTGATGGTAAAAAAAAAAAAAAAAAAAGAGTTTAACTTACCTGGGGCTTCTACCGGCCCCCTGCAGACATCTTGTGCCCACGCCGGGACAAAGCAATCCTCCGGTCCCCCGCAGTGAGCTAGCTTAGTTTCTGGCGACTGGCCAATCAGTGGCCACTGCACCTGTGCGGCCCTGGCTGAGCGTATCCTTGATAACGCTGCTGTTGCCATCTTGCGCATGCACAGTACGAGAAAATCTCGTAATGCGCAAAATGCTCCCGACATCCCCCGACGCTGCGCCCCCCACCCCGTCTTGAGGCATGTGACTATTTTATCTGGGAGCACGTGAATATATCATTTCTTGATCGGCAGCCACAAAGGAAAAAAGTTGAGCATGAGTTACATGTGCGGACCATACTTGTGAAGAGGGTCCTGGGCAAAAGTTGTGGGGTCTGCATATGTTCAGAGGGCCCTAACGCTGAAACAGTGGGTACCAGGAGCCTCTACTAAGGTATGCATTTTTCATTTTGTTCAGGTTCACTTTAAGACTGTGTTTTGCTGGGAAAAAAGTATGTGGAAGTTGGGGGTGTTAGCTGAGATGCTGTTGGTCCGGGGGTGGCTGGTGAGAGTGGGCCCTGGGTGTTAAAAAGTACAGATTTGGTCCTGGTGAGAGGGATATGGAGGCTGCAATATTTATTTCCTTTTAAACCATATCAGGGCCCGTTTCCACTATCGCGAATCCGCATGCGTTGCCCGCATGCAGATTCGCACAGCCAATACAAGTGGATGGGCCCGTTTCCATCTGTCAGTTTTCCTGAGCGTTTTTCTGTGCAGGATTTTTCTGCAAGTCAGAGCCCTCAGAATTCGCTTGCGTGTGGAATGCAGGCGAATCGCATGCAATGTATTTAATAGGGAAATCGCATGCGTTTTCCCCATGCGTTTTTTGCCACGAATTCGCATGCCATTTCGCATAGGTACCCATGTTAATTCACACAGGCAGTGTCATGGTTAAAATCGCATTACCCTAACCTATGCGAATTCGCATGCGAAATCGCGGCAAAAAACGCATGCGGAATCGCACCCGCATGCGATTTCGCCTACGGTGATTTGCCGGCGATTCCGCAACGCTATAGTGGAAACGGGCCCTCAGTTGCCTGGCTATCCTGCTGATCTCTTTGTCTCTAGTAGTGTCTGAATCACTAACCTGAAACAAGCATGCAGCTTATCTTGTCAGACTTCATTCAGAGCATGCTTGTTCAGGCTCTATAGCTAAAAGTATTAGAAGCAGAGGATCAGCAGGACAGACAGGCAATGGGCTCTATTCATAAAAGGTTACCACAAGTTTTCCGCTCAAAACAGCGGATTTTCCCGTCCATTTAGCAAAGTGGGCATTCATAAAAGCTGTTCCCGCATGAAAATCTACAATCCCCCAGCAGAGCGAGAAATTTCCACCTTCTCCAGTGTTTTTCTAGATTTATCTAGAAAAAAGTAACAAAATGGCCATTCATAAAGTTTAGAGGAAGCGGTATGTGGACGGGAAATACCGCTTCCTCTGATTTTGCGGATTACATACAAGTGAATGGGACAGACCTCCCAGAGAGAGCAGTGCACGGAGGGACTCTGCCGGCTGAAGTGTTTCCGCATGCCTTCCGACAGCTTACCGCCAGCTTTCAGCGGGAGATCTCCGCTCCTGCATCGCAGCTGGCAAGATTTTTTTGAATGACCACCCAGAAATGTAAAATACCGCTGCGGTATTTTACCTCTACGAGTATTTACGCCACAAGTTTTTTATGAATAGAGCCCAATGTGTATTGTTTAAAAGGAAATAAATAGGCCATCCTCCATATACTTCTTCTCAGGCCAGGTGCCCTTTAAGGCTGCAGATAACTCTGGAAGAAAGGGCGGAGCTACAAAAGGCTGGTGTAGGACTGAGCCACATGGTAACATCCTGGGAGCTGGGAAAAAAGGGCGCATGCCGCTAGTGGACAAAAAGGGCGCCGCCATTCACTCCCATAATAAATAGCGTTTAATGGGCGCCGAGTAGGAAAAAAGGGCGCCGGAGCTAAATAAGGTTTATAAACGGCGCCAGGAGCTAAATAAAGTTTACAAACGGCGCCCGGCGATGTTTAATGATTTATAACTGAACTTGTGGTGATTTACGTTTATAAAATGCACCCGTGCCGAATAACGTTTATGAAAATACTAAACATATTTATCTTATTTAAATAATTAAAACATTATTTAAAGTTTTATCCCTTACTGTTTGTAAAACATTATTATTCACAAAATAAAGCGATCAGTACGTAACGTAAATTGCAAAATATTTTTTGAATCCACAATTAGTAAAACATTATTATCCACATAATAAAGGGGGGTCTTAGGTTTAGGCACCAACAGGGGGGTCTTAGGTTTAGGCACCAATAGGGGGGTCTAGGGGTTAGGGGTAGGTACAGGGAGGGGTACTTAGGCAACAACAGGGGGGGTCTTAGGTTTAGGCACCAACAGGGGGGTCTTAGGTTTAGGCACCAACAGGGGGGTCTTAGGTTTAGGCATTAACAGGGGGGTCTTAGGTTTAGGCACCAACAGGGGGGTCTTAGGTTTAGGCACCAACAGGGGGGTCTTAGGTTTAGGCACCAACAGGGGGGTCTTAGGTTTAGGCATTAACAGGGGGGTCTTAGGTTTAGGCACCAACAGGGGGGTCTTAGGTTTAGGCACCAAGAGGGGGGTCTAGGGGTTAGGGGTAGGTACAGGGAGGGTTACTTAGGCACCAACAGGGGGGGTCTTAGGTTTAGACACCAACAGGGGGGTCTTAGGTTTAGGCACCAACAGGGGGGTCTTAGGTTTAGGCACCAACAGGGGGGTCTTAGGTTTAGGCACCAACAGGGGGGTCTTAGGTTTAGGCACCAACAGGGGGGTCTTAGGTTTAGGCACCAACAGGGGGGTCTTAGGTTTAGGCACCAAATGGGGGGTCTTAGGTTTAGGCACCAACAGGGGGGTCTTAGGTTTAGGCATTAACAGGGGGGTCTTAGGTTTAGGCACCAACAGGGGGGTCTTAGGTTTAGGCACCAAGAGGGGGGTCTAGGGGTTAGGGGTAGGTACAGGGAGGGTTACTTAGGCACCAACAGGGGGGGTCTTAGGTTTAGACACAAACAGGGGGGTCTTAGGTTTAGGCACCAACAGGGGGGTCTTAGGTTTAGGCACCAACAGGGGGGTCTTAGGTTTAGGCACCAACAGGGGGGTCTTAGGTTTAGGCACCAACAGGGGGGTCTTAGGTTTAGGCACCAACAGGGGGGTCTTAGGTTTAGGCACCAACAGGGGAGTCTAGGGGTTAGGGATAGGTACAGGTAGGGTTCTGTGTAAGAGTAGGCTTAGGTATAGTTTTAGTAAAATTTTAGTAATAATTACTAATGTATTACAACACTTATTACGAACGTAGTTATATTTATATCATCTTTATAAACAATATTTTCAGATTTTATTATAAGAACAAACCATAAATGACGGTTATTCACAATAATATACAATTATAACAATTAAACATATATTATTGGTTTTTTTATAAACGTAATTATAAGTTTAACTTTTGAAACAGGGAAGATTAACGTTTTCACAATTTCCGATTTCATAAACATTATTTAATGATTTATAATTTTGTTAAACATTATTTGTAAACGAAAAATAGCACACTATATTTATAAACCCTATTAATGATTAATTATTATTTAGAGTTTACACCCCGCGCCCTTTTTGTCCAGGCGCCCTTTTTGTACGTACGCACATCCTGGTAGGTGATGGAAAGGATAGCTGGCCTCATTCTGCAATCTGGTGTGTGGTGTTTAGCTAACAGCCAACGTCTGTACTGTGGAGTGATATGGGAAAACAGATTAAAACACCCTGGTGTAGGACTTCAGCTCCTGGAAGAGGGTTGAGGATCTGTGAAGCTGGTGGAAGTATCTGGATCATCCAGACACGTAGACTTCTGGAGCACTATTTTTGCTGGACCATAAACACTGTGAATTTCATTGTTCCCTTGTCAGATGCACTGGAGAAGCACTGGCCTGTGGTTTTTGCCACCACCGTGTGCCCTTATGGTTACATCATGGTAAAATTTTGCTACTGAAGGAAATAGCATTAACCATTTAAGGACCGGGCCGATTCTGATGGATCTGTGCTGCGTGGGCTCTCCAGCCCACAGCACAGAGCCTGTTGCAGCCAGTGCGACCAGACTTCCCCCCCTTTTTTCCCCACTGGGGGGATGTCCTGCTGGGGGGGTCTGATCACCGCCGGCTACTTGTGGTTAGATGAGCCCCCCTTCGCAGCGATTTCCGCCCTCCCTCTCTTCTCCTACCTCCCTTCCTTCCCCTCTGCGGCACAGGATGGATAGCTTCAGCCTATCAGATGCCGGCGATCCCCGGCCAATCAGAGGCCGGGGATCGCCGATCTCCTTTACGGCGCTGCTGCGCAGCAGCGCCGTATGATGTAAACAGCTGGGATTTCTGATGTAAATAGCGGGGATCAGAGGCTCGCAGGCAGTTCACGGAGACACCCTCCGTGAACTGACATGGAACGGCCGCTCGAACGAGCAGCTGTTTCCATGTAAAACCACTAACGACCAGCCGCCGCCTATCGGCGTTAGGCGGTCGTTAAGTGGTTAAGGCTAGGTTTCCATTGCTGCGATTCCGGCCTGATTCCCCACCCGCGAACTCGAATGGATTTTAACAGCCTATAGAAGTCTATGTAAGGGAGCCGAATTCGTGGCCGAGGAAAAATGCTGTGCGTGACTGTCCGAATCCCCTAGCCGTGCATAGCGCGGCTAGAGGGATTCGGCTGCGAGAGGTGAGCAGCTGTGCCGGCATCGCGTCTCACAAGATGCATGCCAGCGCACAAGTGCATTTGCGATTCTTACACTTGGAACAGGAATTCCCAAAAGGCTATATGCAATGCTTTTGCGATCGCAGCGCTGCAGCATGAATACGGAGCGTAGGGAGAGATTGCACTAGTGATTTACCAATTGCTGTCCCTCACTTGCCCCCTGTGTGAAACAGCCATTACAGCCACAAGAGAGAAGGGGAGGGCTTACTCTTTAGATCTCACAGCACTATTTGGGGGATACCAACGCACTCTGTGCTGTAGCAATAGGGGATGCAGAGGCTGCGACCGCACCGGGGCCCTTGGACCAGAGGGGCCCACTAAGGCCCATCCTTCCTTCATCTTATTTGCTTTTCATCGGTGCTATGTGCATTGAACTGCGGTAAACTGTTTATTTACTGTGCTTACACCTCTTGGACACTGCAGTGGTTCTTGGTTGGTTTTTGGGCATCTTATCAATAAAGTGCTTGGGGCCCCATGTAAAAGACGCAGTGGGCCCCAAGCTCCTTTGTTACGCCAGTGACGGCAGTTTTTCCATTATATAGATTGATAAACTGCATAGGATTCTTTTCTTTATAAAGTGGAATCGTTACAAATATAATGATATTTAAAGGAATACTGTAAGGGTTAAAAAAAAAAAAAAAAGGTAAACCTACCTAGGCTGGGGCTTCTACCGGACCCCCGCAGATCCCGCTGACATCATCGGGAGCTTCCTGCGCAGGCATAGTATGCTACTGAGCAGGCGCAGTACGCTGCATGGAGAAAAAAGCAGTGCACTTGCGCAGTGCAGCCACGAGCAATCTTCAGCTTTGATGTTGAAGTTTTCAAAAGGGGTCCCAGAGCAAGGACGGAGGGGTTTTGAACGACCAGGGAAGACTCTGGACCAACTAAAGGCATCTCCCTACTGAGTTAAGTATGTAATTTTTTTTCTTTTTTTTATATGCAACTTCAGGTTTACTTTTAAGGGGACTTGAGCCGGAGCTCGGGTACACAACACCAGATACTTAAAGAGAAACTCCAACCAAGAATTGAACTTTTTCCCAATCAGTAGCTGATACCCCATTTTACATGAGAAAGACAATGATTTTCACAAACAGACCATCAGGGGGCGCTGTGTGACTGATTTTGTGCTGAAATCCCTCCCACAAGAACCTCTGAAGACCGCGGTACTCCTGGCAAACAGCCACAATGTAACAATGTTCAGAGACAGGAAACAGCTGTTATTAGCTGTCTAACAGCCAGAGCAGCTAGAAACAGCTAAATAACCTGCCCACAGTAACAATGTCTCCATGTAATAAATGTCAGAATGTGAATCTGGGAGAGGAAAGATTTTACAATGAGCAAACACTGACTAAATCATTTATACATAATTATGGTAAAAAATGAAGCACTTTTTTTACTACATTATTTTCACTGGAGTTCCTCTTTAAATAGAGGGAAGCTTCAGGATCCTATTGAGGCTACTCCGTCAGTCTGCTGTCCTTGTCCCTAAGCCCCTCCAAAGATTGGTGACAATGCATTGTCACTAATTCTATCGGGGTCACGTGGCTTCTCTTCCGCAATCATGGCTGTAAGATCGAGCCCACCCCGTGGCTCCGTGCTACTGCACATGCATGGGCAGGCTCGATTTTACAGTGCACAGCCATGTTTGTGGAAGAGGAGCCGTGCAGCCAAGACTAGGAGGGGACCGCGCTCAGCATCAGGGGCACTGTGGACCACCGAGGGAAGCCTCAAAAGGATCCTGAGTCTTCCCTCTCTGAGAGGTGATTATTCATAATCTCTTTAGGAGTCATCAGGCAAGTTCAAAGAAAATAAGTGGTACTTACCGGGGGCTTCCTCCAGCCCCAAGCTCCCAGCATGTCCCTCGCCACAGCTCTCCCCGCAGCCGTTCGCCGCAGCTTCGACCCGGTCCCTGGCGATGACGTCTGTACGGCGCCTGTGCGAGCGGCGCTGTCAATCACCGCCACGTGGGCCGGAGCAGACTGCACAGGCGCAGAACTACTGCACCTGCGCAGTCCGCTCTGGCCCACGTGGCGGTGATTGACAGCGCCGCTCGCGCAGGCACCATACAGAGCGACCTCCAGGTCGCTCTGACGTCATCGCCGGGGACCGGGTCGGAGCTGCGGCGAACCGCTGCGGGGAGAGCTGCGGCGAGGGACATGCTGGGAGCTTGGGGCTGGAGGAAGCCCCTGGTAAGTACCACTTATTTTCTTTGAACTTGCCTGATGACTCCTTTAAGTCTTGATATGCAAAACATTAGAAGAGGGAGCACTTTCTTTTTCTCATAACTGTATAAAGTCAGATACTATCACTAATTGTAATTACTAGTGGTGTAGCAATAGGGGGTGCAGAGGTTGCGACGGCACCAGGGACCCTGCACCAGAGAGGCCCCAAGAAGCCCTCTCTCCACCACAGTATTATCTCTTTATTGGTCTCTTGTGCTGGTAATAATCACTTCTATAGATGCTTTGAATAGTAGTGATCATTAACAAACTGTTCCCCATCCCCTTTTTGCACCTCTGACATTGAGGTTGTCCTTAGCAGGTTTTGGTCCACTGCATCAATTGTTACTGTATGTATAGAGTGCTTGGGGGGGCCCAATGTAAAACTTGCACTGCGGCCCCCAGCTCCATAGCTACGCCACTGTTAATACATGTATTTTTTTATTTTTGTGAGTGTTTTTTTTTTCATCTGTCTACAGTATAGCTTTCTATAGTATAGCTTTCAATGTGTTATGCATACTGTATACTAGACTGCAGACCGATGTTCCCGGTTAATATTGTGGTTTCCACAAAGCCGTGGTTAGCCACACTTGCAACTATATACTTCACGGAAAACATAAGAGACAATTTTAATTTCAAAAACCGAACAGGGAATTGCATGCAATCACCTCAACAATGGAAGAAACGCGCTATCTCTATACAGCAATAACGGCATAAATAGTATTTGAAGAGCACTACCTCATTATTGCTGATAGTTCTCATGACCCTCCTTCATAGGCCTGAGGACTGACTTTTCATTACTGTCAGGTTTATGCCGATAAACTAGCACGATTGTATCTCTTGCCAGAAATAATTAATAAAAGGCAATAAATGAGAGGGGCCGTCCCCCATATGTAAATGTCACTCAGCCCCGGACGAATGTGACATTTTATACCACTCAGTTATCTCACGCAGCAGTTGGAAATGTATTGAAGCTGCCTGCAATGATCATAAAACCAAGCCCATAAACAGTATAATGGATCATGAGCCAACCTATTCATAAACGCCAATAAAGGTTTTCATTAATTATTATTAGAGGGAACCTCTGACAAGAAACAAGATTGCTGCAGAGCAGACTGTAGAGAGGCCAAATCATCTTTATTTGTAAAATAAGGCTGCTGTTCAGTTTTGGGTTCCTGTTTTAAAGGTTCAGTTTTAAGATCTTCTCTTTGAATTTATGTATTAATTAGCATTTTTAAAGCAGCAAGGTCAGCCATACTATCCAAGGAACCCCAATCCCCCCCCCTTTTCATGCATGGGTGTGGCCGTACTCTACCTGTACGAGTATGAGTATGCGGACTAAGCTGAAGCAGCTTGGTTTTACCGTAAGTGCTGTCGTGGCTGTACTCGCACAGGCGCAGCTCTTGCCGGATATGTTCTGGGGGTCTGCACCCGGCATTGGTGGGGGCCAGAAGGAGTTGACAACATGCCTCTGCAGAAACCAGAGGCTTCCCTCTTATTAGGTAAGTATCTCATTTCTCTTTACATTTTGTTTAAAAAAGTTTAATATTTTACAAAAAAACAAAACAAAATGGAGATTAACTACTGCAGCAGTTGATTACTGTTGATCTCCTCACTACACACGCCCCTTTCCCAGTGTTGCCATAGTTTCCTTCTGAAAGTTGGTAGGACAGCATAGCTGCAGTTGGAAGTGCAGTCATTCCTTCCCTATGCTAATGGTGCTGGGCTCAGAATGAATGAGAGGAAGATGGATGTGAGCATCAGCCTGAAATTTGCAGTGAGGAAATCAGCAACAGACAACAGCTGCACCAGGTATTCTTCCTTGCTTTACTGGAAACGCAGTTCTAATAAATACTTCAACAAAAGAAGACCCTCAAACTTGAGCTATGTGTGTTGCGCAATGCTTGCGCTACAATGCAACATGACACAACACACACTGCATCGTACCTACCCTAACTTTTCTCTTCAACCTTCCCTCTATACAGGTGGTTTCCCATCCACATCCAAGCAAACACTCATAAAACCTATAAGTCGAAAAACCTTCTAAGGATCACACAGCCCTCCCCAACTATAGGTCTATTTATCTCCTTACTTTCACCCTCAAACTACTTGAAGGACATTTTCACTTTGACTTGGTGTGTCAACTCACTGTTTGATCACCTCCTTGCAATGTGGCTACTATGACTTTTATGGAAAGTGGCCAGTGACCTCTCCACTGCTAAATCAGGGCTCAAGAGTGAGGCTCCATTGCTTTGTTCTGCAGAGAGCAATACAAAGCTTGTGGTTGTGGCAGCATGAGTGATATTACATCAGATCTCTTCTGTGACCTGATCTAGATTGAAATGGGGCAAAGTGTTGATATCATGTAGATATTGAATATTTACCTTATCTGAAAAGTGATTAGCTTCAGAAAAATGTTCACATCATCACTACTGCTGGTTGTCCTAAATGAGGTCTGACAGCTGCTCCAGGTGATAAAAGGATACCTCTGCCCCTGCTGATCACCTGCTAAACATCTGTTTACACAAGAGGAGCACAGCTGGGTCCAACATCCATGCAGTAATGACAGTGAAAGATATTAATTTTTCCTGAAAGGATTGTCAGTTGTGCAAACACGATGTATATATGTGGTGCATGAGGACAAAGCAGGAAAAAAGGGTGCAGGAGCCCTTATGGAAAAAAAAATGGTGCCTATTATAAAAGCCTTGATTAGCGGCAAAGAAAGGATATCTGGGCACATGGAGGTGGCTGCTATTGGACCGAAATTTACCTTCTTTGCCACAAATCGCTGCTTTTATAACGGCTTCACTATGTGGCAAACAAGGTAAATTTCAGTGTCTGGAGGCGCTATGCAATGCCATTTCCGCAAGCCCGGCGCTCGGAATTCTATCGGGGGGGATGATATTTGCAATTGTTACCGCTAATCGGCGCCTGAGGGCGACAAAATTTACCTTGTTTTCAGTCTTAAGGTTAGGCACCACCAGGGGGCTTTTTAGTGTTAGGCACCACCGGGGGGGGGGGGGGGGGTCTTAGAGTTAGGCATCACCAAGGGGAGGGGGGGGGGGGTTCTTAGGGCTAGAGATCGGCAGAGGGAGGGTTCTGTGTGAGAATAGGGTTGGGCTTAGCCATAGTAAAATATTGGTAAATATTACTGATATTTTACTATTGGAATTCAGTAGTAGAAGATCACTAATGTTAGCAATATTCTACTAGCGGCAGCCCCCTGTACCCTTTTTCCAGGCAGCTTTTTTACATGTATGTATATGAGGAAAGCTATTCTATAGCTTTTACTAGCAAGAGATTTTGGGCTTGATTCACTCACTATGCGGTGCTAACCTACTTGCAACATCTAAAGTCTTTAGGCGTGCTAACCAGGGTGCTAAGTAGGTTAGCACCGGTTTTCTCAATCAGATTGCGCGTTAAGTACCGCACGCAAAGTTTTGCGCGCAAAGTCCTATGCGCGCGCCAAGTCTCATAGGCTTTAATGGGCACTTCGCGCGGAGCGCCCTGTGCTCTGTGCAGTACGCGTGTAAAGTTTTGCGTGCATAAGCTCGTTTAGACGTGCTAAGGGGGTTTTCACAGGCGTGCTGACAGTTAGCACCGCTTTGTGAATCAAGCCCTTTGTGCGTTGAGGAGGACAATAACTGCATACAGTATTTAGCACTTTGTCTGGGGTTCAGCTTTAAACTAATTGGGTTCTGCTGAAAGAAGATGTTTAGCTAAACATGCTATTTTTGTCAGTGCTTTACAGAACAAGCTTTCATAATCAGTGGAATGAAGAGTCTTACCATGTGAGCCGTGCTAACAAACGTGTAGGTGGACAGAGATGACTCCTAGCGGCTGCTGACTCCAGATGTAGGTGGTTTCCATGCGTGATGTTCTAAATAAAAGCAGTCATAGATTTATTTTCAGATGATGTACATTTAAAACAAGCTGATTATTTGAAGTCAATAATTGAAAACTTCTGTAAAGGTAAAGTAGTCACTAGGGGTTGTGGCCAGTGAATACTAGTTCTCAGTGAATCAGTTAAAGGAGTGATCCAAGCAAATAAAAAAAAAGATAAACTTACACGGGGCTTCCTCCAGCCCGTGGCAGCTGTCCTGTGCCCTCACCGCAGCTCCGGTGGCTTCCGGTCTTCTCCGCTGGCGAGGTTGGCTGCGCCAGCTGAGAAGACCAGGAGCGGCGAGGGCACAGGACGGTTACCACGGGCTGGAGGAAGCCCCATGGAAGTGGATCCTTTTTTTTTTTTTTTTTTTAAAGCCTGGATGTATCCTTCAAAGAGACTCTGTAACAAAATTCCCAGTCTTATTTCTTCCATCCTATAAGTTCCTATACCTGTTCTAATGTGGTCTGGATTACTGCAGCCTTTTCTAGTTGCACTCTCTCTGTAATATATCTAATCTTCTTTTATTTGTCAGGCTTTGTCGACGCAGAGATGAATGCTGTGATAGGGAGAAGTTATGCATGCCCTCTGCCTGCAGGCTCTGTGTGTGTGCTTTGTTTATCCCACACAGACAGGCCTCTGCTCTCTGTTTCAGCTTGTCATGCTGAGTAACTGTGAGAATCCCTGACTGGAGTGCAGATAACTCACAATGTAATAAAAACTTGTAGTATACTGTAACATGATATATATGATATATACATATGTATATACATATATATACATACATACATGCATGCATAAATACATACATACATACATACATACATATATATATATATATATATATATATATATATATATATATATATATATACATATGTACACATACATCACTTCCTGGCGGCCATGTTTTTTGTTTGTAAACACTGCCTACAACTGGCGATTAAAAGCCAGGATCGCGGTGGGGAGCGGCAAAGAGGGATCCAGGAGATCACAGTGACTCGATTGGTATGTTTTTTTTATTGTATAGATCGGACAGTACAGATTCTCTTTAAGTAGGGTGCCCACTACCAACTTTAACCACTTCACCCCAAGGCGGTTTTTACCCTAACGGACAAGAGCGATTTTCACCTTTCTGTGCTCATCCCTTTCATTTACCAATAGCTTAATCACTACTAATCACAATGAAATGATCTATATCTTGTTTTTTTCACCACAAATTGGGATTTTTGGGGTTGATATTTGTTTTCAGTAATTACTTTATTTTCTATGCATTTTAAAGGGAAATACAAGGAAAAAATGAAAAAATACACAATTTCTCCAATTTCTTCTCCTATGGTTTTAATAAAAACACTACTGCTGTACATAAAACCCACACATTTTAGCTGCCCATTTGTCCTGGTTATCACAAGATTTTAATTATGTCCCTAGTACAAAGTATGGTGACAATATATTGTTTGGAAATAAAGGTGTATTTTTTGTTGGTGTTTTTTTTTTTCTCACAATTTTCACGTGCACGTGCACGCACACACACATGGGCGCGTGCACACGCACAGCTGCAGCAGCACTTTCTGACTTATAAAAACGTCATGGAGCCATTAAGAGGCTCTAGCAGGATGTTTTTATAAGTCAGCATGTCATTAAGTGGTTAGTATTGGTTGCCGGGTGCTGCCAATTTGTGTGGGCACTGGGACCCTGCTGTTATGTAATTAGGTAATACAGGTGCCGTGGTGCAGATGATGCTGAGTTGTCTAATGTCTGACATTGAGTAGAAAGAAACCAAATCACCTGATGAGCTTGAGTAGTTCTTAAAGCAATTTACCTATGGAGAGGGAAGGCTCTGGGCCCTATACAACCTTTCTCCTCCTCTCTTGGTCCCCGTTAAAGCACTGGCTCCCCGGCAGCAATATTCAATCAATTTGGTCAAATGCTACTCTCTCTCTCTGCTGCGAAGGAGCCGGGGTGCTCCTGAAGACCGGCTGCTCCTTACTACGTATGCGAGCTCCCTCACATGCACGTATGTAGTAGATTCAAAAAGGGAATCGAGCATTTAACAGAGGGGACCGGGAGAGGAGCAGGAAGGTTCTATAGGACCCAGAGCCTTCCCTTGCAAGTATCTGTTTTTTCCCCCATTGACTTTAAGGTTTTTTTTTGTGTTATTGTGATAAAAATTAAAAAAAAATGTGCAAACACAAATTGTAGGGCAGGACTTGTGTAAATGTCAAAAAGGAACCAGAAGAACTGAATAGAAGGTGAGAAAATTGCCAGAGATCATCATGATAGCCCAGAGACCAATCCTCCATAAGCCAATTCTAGGCATTTGCCTATGCCCCGGGGATGCTAGCCCCCACCAAATCTTACTAATAAAAAGCCAGGTGACCATCAGCGGTGAGCAACAACTGCTATCTTGTCAAGGCCCTTTTTCATCTGAATCCATTTCTGGGTTAACCTTTGCTGTTAGTGAGCATGTGAAAGTACCAGGAAAGTAAGTACACTTTCTATCCTCTCCTAGCTTTCAATGGTACTGATTTGGAAGTTCAAAATGTTCCAATTTGCACAACAAATCTGTCTCTTGGAGAACCTGAACACACTAGTGCACTTTTGTTGAATTCAATAATTTAGATTGGTTGTCCCGAAAATTCGCGAGTTTTCTTTGTTTTCGATCGATAAATCAGATCAAATTTCCCATTATTTGATGTTGGGGTGTGTGGGGGGGGGATATTTGAAATTTCAGAAGACTTTATCAAGAATAGTTGATGACCAGGCGTTGCCCGGGTATGTATTTGGCTGCTGTTGGCTCTGCCCACTTTTTCTAACCCTAACACACAAACACTATGACCAAGTTTGTGAGCTTTGGGGTCCTTGGCATCAATAATTTGTATTTTCCCAGTGAAATGAAGCAAATCTGATTGGCAGTTTGTGGCTCCGCTTCCTTTTCTGAATTTGAACCCCACTGACCCCATTACCAACTGTACCAGGTTTGAGGCTTGTGCCATTAACAGTGCAAGAATGGCAGCAATTTTAATATTCCCCTTGAAAATCAACAGGTGAATTATGATTGGTTTTTTTAGGCTCCACCCACTTTTCTGAATATTGATTCCAGTCACCCAGTGACCAACTGTGCAAAGTTTAAGAACCCTGCTATTAACAGTGAAGAAGGGCTGCAGTTTACATTTTCCTAGGGAAATCTGTTTTTGACTCCACCCACTTTTTGTAGCATTGACACACACACAGTCACTCAATGACCAAGTATGTGAGCTTTCGGGTACCTGGTTCCTGGCATCAAAATTGTGTGAATTGAAGCAGTTTCTAGCAAAACAAAATATGATTGTGGCTCCGTTCCTAGTGAATTTGAACCCCAGTCACTTAATGACCGCCTGTAGCAGGTTTTGAGGCCTCTGCCATTAACAGTGTAAGAATGTTTCAGTTTCAGTATTCTCCTTGAAAACCAATAGGTGAATTTTGATTGGCTGTTGTAGGCTTCACCCACTTTTCTGAATATTAATCCCAGTCACCCAGTGACCAACTGTGTCAAGTTTGAGAACCCTGCCATTAACAGTGTAAGAATGGCTGCAGTTTATATTTTCCCATGTAAAAAGTTAGGGTTTTTTTTGGATCCGCCCCTGATTCTAACCTTGACATACAGTCACTCAATAACCAAGTTTATGAGCTTTGGGGTCCTTAGCATCAATAAGTTGCACTTGCCCACTGAAATAAAACAAATCTGATTGGCTGTTTGTGGCCCGCCTATTTTCAGAATGTAAACCCTAGTCTCCCAGTAACTGACTGTACCAGATTTGAGGCCAGTGTAAGAATGTTTGCAGTTTATATTTTCCCATGTAAAAAATGTAGTTGTTGGTACTGCCCACTTTTTCTAACCTTGACATACAGTCACTCAATTACCAAGTTTATGAGCTTTGGGGTCCTTGGTATCAATAATTTGTATATTCCTACTGAAATTAAACACATCTGACTGGTTGTTTGTGGCTCCGCCCTCTTTCTGAATTTGAACCACAGTCACCCAGCGACCAGCTGTACCAGGTTTTAGGCATCTACTATTAACAGTGTAAGAATGGCAGCAATGTAAATATTCCCCTTGAAAATCAACAGGTGAATTTTGATTGGCTCTTGTAGGCTCTACCCATTTTCCTGAATATTAAACCAAGTCACCCAGTGATCAACTGTGCAAAGTTTGAGAACCCTGCCATTAAGAGTGTAAGAATGGCTGCAGTTTATATTTTTCCAGTGAAATTTGTTTTTGGCTTCACCCACTTTTTGTAACCTTGACACACAGAGTCACTCAATGACCAAGTTTGTGAGCCTTCGAGTTCCTGGCATCAAAAATGTGTAAATGGAAGCAGTTTATACAGCAAAGAAATCTGATTGGCTGTTTGTAGCTCCACCCTCTTTTGGTGAATTTAAACCCCAATCACCCAATGACCGACTGTAGCAAGCCTCTGCCATTAACACTGTAAGAATGACAGCAGTTTCAATATTACCCTTGAAAATCAATAGGTGAATTTTGATTGGCTGTTGTAGGCTCCACCCACTCCTGAATCTTACTCTCATTCACCCAGTGACCAAGTGTGGCAAGTTTGAGAACCCTGCGATTAACAGTGTGAGAATGGCTGCAGTTTACATTTTCCCATTTAAAATGAATGGCTGAAATTTGATTGGCTGTTTTATGCTCCGCCCACTTTTCCTGAATTTGTAACCTCGGTCACCAAGTGACCAACTGTGCCAAGTGTGGGGACTCTGGCTTGATTACTCCTTTTACATGTTTTCCATTGACATGAATGGGTTAAAACTGATTTGCTGTTTGTAGTTCCGCCCAGATGTGCAGGGGGAACGCGAGACCCCCAGAACCTATCATCCCAGGTAGTAAGGGATCTGTATACCAAGTTTCGTTCAACTCGGTCAAGGCGTTTTCGCGTGACTGATCGCGACACATACATACACACATACACATATACATACATCCGATTTTATATACAGGTAGGTTAATGAATGAGATAGGGACTGTAGGTTCGTTCTTAACCTGAATCTGTTCTTAAGTCGGAACATTGTGCCACCTCTGTCCCTTGTACCTCCTCTGTGCCCACCTGTGCCTCCAGTGTCCCCCTCTGTGTCACCTCTGCCCTCTGTGCCTTGCTTATACAAGTTTAAAAGCCATTTTTTCTTTGAATTTTTTATAATCAATTTTCTCAAAAACTACGAGTCCAATTTTTTTGGGCTTGTTCCCATGGAAACACGGAATCCATGCCGTTCATATCGGCGGGTCGTTCGTTAGTCGGGCGTTCGTAAGTCGGGGACTACCTGTACATTGTAAATTGTATGGCGTGTAATGGATTGTCAATTACTTGATGTACAGTTCCAGTCACTTTTTTCTGAGCGTTCAATTATTTTATTAATGAATGGGGAAAAATTGAACATAGGTGTGTGGTACATTGGTCATATTTTTGAATTGTATTTACAATCATTCAGGCTGGTTTCACACCAGGACGTTGCGTTTTAGGGGACGTTGTGGTCGCATAACGTGCCCCTAACGCAACGCCTGGTGCTCTCTAAGGTGGATGTCAGAGTGAGCCGCGTTGTGCAGCTCACTCTGGCGTCCGTGATGCCGTGATGCGCACTCTTGGACGCATGCGGCATCACGTGGTCCCGCCCGGCCAATCGCCGCACAGTGCGGCCGCTCCAGGAAGTAAACACTGCACGTCACTGAGTGCAGTGAATATTAATCAGCCATTTGCTTGGCCGCTCTCCGCTCCTCCCCAACATTACTGCGCATGTCCAAGCAGTCTAACGCGGCTCTGCCGCTTACAAAGTACTGCATGCAGTACGTTGTGTAATGGCGCAGCGCTACTGTGTAACGCAACGTGGGCACTGTGAACGGCCCATTGATTTTTCATTGCTGTGCAGTGGGGTGCGTTACAGGCTGCTCTAACGTACGCCTGTAACGTCCCACTGTGAAACCAGCCTCAGACAAATTGATTGCTATTCTTGAATTGAACAGATATTTAAAAAAATGTATGGTGTGTGGCTACCTTAAAGAGAAACCATGGCAAAGAATTGAACTTAATCCCAATCAGTAACTGATACCCCCGGATCATCAGGGGGCTCTGTATGGCTGATATTGTGGTGAAATCCCTCCCACAGAAAACAGTGAGGACCATGGTCCTGGCAGTTTCCTGTCTGTGAAACTCATTGCATTGTGGTAAATAACTGTTTACAGCGGTTTCCAATTGCCAAAAAAGCAAGCAGCAGTTACTTCCAGTATCATCACCTGCCAGCAGTAAAAATGTCACCATGTGATAAGTGTCAGAATGTAAATCAGGGAGAGGAAAGCTTTTACAATGGGCAAACACTGACTAAAGCATTTATACATAGTTATTGTAAAAATTAAGCACTTTTTTAATTACATTATTTTCACTGGAGTTCCTCTTTAACACCAATGTGTTGCTAAAAATGGACAAAAGAATGCTAGTGTGTTCAGGCCTTCAGGTGATAGTGTATGTGAGAATGACAGTTTGTTCCCCTGAACTTCTTCTTTCAACTGTCATGTATACAGTGCTAATTTGCAAATGAATCAGAAACATGATTGGTTGCTATGGGTGACAAATATAAACACTTTGCCATCATCGATTTCACCACAGAGTTACAGTGCCAACCGGAGGACGGAGGTAAAATTGCAGCGCTGGAGCCCAGGGAGGTGCGTGAGAACAGGGGCTGCTGCAGAGACTCTAGCAGCATTATTTTCTTTTCTTGATTTTAGGGTCTGAAACAATTTAAAAAGACCTTAACATCCAGAAATAATGATACTGCCAGAGGGGTTAATACAAAGTACCTCTGGCTACCTAACGTTGAGGGAGACCTGTAGCTACCTATGACGGGCAAGAGAAGTAAGGAATAAGTGTCAGCTTGGGCAGCTAGCACACTTGCAGTGCAGTTCGTTGGGGTTTGTAGGTTCATGGAGGGTGATGTCTAGGACATCTGTGCCTATAGGCTGCTGTGATGTAAATCCGGGCTTGCATATAGGTGGTAACAGTTGGCCAATGGAGAAGCTTCGTGGGGAAGGAAGGGGTGGCACTATTTATGACTCAGGCTCACCAAACACACAAAAAAGGCAATTCCAAAGCAAAAAAAAAGAACATTGAAGCTATTGCTTTACTGTACAGGATTTGGCCAACAATTCACTCAACATTCAAATTCACAGATTTTAAGGTGAAATTTATTCTCACCCACACCATTAATTGGCCAGTCTATTATTGATTTGTCTACTGAGAATACCAGCTGCCTGTTGTGCATCCATCTCTGTGTCTTCCATATCCCTTATTACATATCATTGTTGTGTATAAAAACAGAGCCAAAAAACGGGCTGGAGCATCTGCTGCTGCTGCTAGGCAGGCTAGACAAGCCAATGGAGGAGAAAACTGCAGTACATTTTATACGTATTGGTACTAGTGATTTCCAGACCTGGAGCACCGGGGATTGGTAAGCAATCAACCATCTTCTCCACACTTGTGCACTAGTGACCCAAGAATGGATGCAGTTCTGCACTCCCTATTAGAATCCAGGTTCTGCCATTTCTGCAATTTTGGACTTAAAGAGACACTGCAGTGAAAAAAAAATTATGATATAATGAATTGGTTGTGTAGTACAGATAATTACTAGAACATTAGTAGCAAAGAAAATATTGTCATATTTTAATTTTCAGTTATATAGTGTTTTTTTTTTATAACATTGCATCATTTTCTAATATTTGCAGCTTACACACTACTCAGCATTCTAAATGATTTTACAGAGCAGGCTAGCGAACTTTTGAACTGTCCTGTAGAGAAAAAAAAAATACAGTGACTGACAGTTGAGATTACAAGCTTCAGAAGACAGAGCTCTCTGAGACCTTGAAAGTCTTGGAGTACATAGAATATCCTCAACAATATTGTTTAATACTGGGGCCTCCAACCGCCGATCTGTGTGACCGTGGCCCAGTGCCTTTCCCGGTTTTGTTGAGTCTGGCTGCAGGTCTCTCACCACTTTCATTGAAGTACATCAGCATGCAGCAAGCGTTAGGGATGGTGGGAAAATGCTGATTTCCTGTTCTGCGTAAAATCAGATTTCCGCAAATGCCGATTAACGTTACTGCAGTATAGTGACGCTAATGCGATTTCCGGTTTGCCAAATTTTTCACAGTAAAACTGAAAACAGGAAATGAAAATGAAAAATACCATAGAATTGGACCAATCAAAGAATGCAGTAGATTCTCCATTTTCCCATGAAAATTCGGAAAATCAGAAGTACTCAGTAGCATTGGACCAATCAGAGATTGTGTTAATTTACCATGAAAATGGAGTATTTCAGATTTTTTGTTTCACCACAAAATTCCGGAAAATCGAAAATACTCTCTATTATTAGACCAATCAGAGAATGTGGTGATTTACCGCGAAAATCAGAAAAACTCAAAGATTTTAGGCCAACGAGAAGACTCGGTAGTATCAGTCTTTTAATTGGCCTATAGTTACCTCGGCAATCCGACTTCTGTTTCAAAAGTTCTGCATTCTCTGATTGCTTGAATGCTACCGAGGGCTGTAACTAGCTTAAAATTACAGAGTTGCGGTAAATCAGATACCCGCGGAAATCCGTTTTTCCTTTTCCAATTTTTCAATTCGAAAGCTGATACAGCTCGGATTGATAATTTTTACTAACTGTATCAGAGAAAGGAATGTAAACAAAAGCTAATGTTGTCATTTCTTCGGATGCGGCCAGAAGCTTCCCACTGAAGCAAGGAGTGTTCCACTGAAGAACAAAGTGCTGTGTTTAACTGAATGCTGCTCTGCTACATTTTTTTGTGGTAGTAGAGTATATGCTGTAAATAATCTTTTAGAGCAAAGAGGAAATGCTGAGTTTCAGGTTCTCTTTAAATAAGTATGCTCTATTAAATTACTCGCATTGGTTGCTTTCATTCCCTTATTGCGCATTGATAAAACGGGAACCGTAAGATTTTTACTGTAGAAAGCAGAGCAACACATAACACTCACGTCCCTTTTAAACATCTTAATGATGTGTTATTAGAATGGGCCGTGCATCGTATTATGAAATTAGTAGGTATGGGATCTGGAGAAGCCAATTTGAGGTATTGCTCATTTATTTTTCATCCATTCATTAGTCCGTATTTTCTTTTCTCTCTACAGACAGACTGGGGATTGCAACCTTCATTGTAAGAGACATGCATGAGCTCAGTGGAAAGAATATAAATGCTTCGCTGGAGCCAGACTAATACTTAGGCACTTAAAGTCAAGACACTGAGGATGAGATACCTTGACAGAACTGTGCTGGAATGCTATCCTGTATTGTTGTCTGCCGATATTACTGCCCATGCTTCAACCTTGTAAATGGGAAGAAAGCTAAATGGACTGTAATTTAGTTGCCAAGGAGGAATGGTAGTTCCAGCCGTGTTCAACCTAACATTGCCTTCTGCGGCAACTACAGGACTTATTTTCAAAAGGATATTTGAGGTGAGGAGGATGAGGAAACTGCCATTAAAAAGTGTCATGTCATGCTGATATTATGGGTGCAGAAATGATTGAAGTAATTGACCTGAGACAAGCAAGCCGCCGGGGCAGTCAGAACAGCTGATTTGTAGTCCTACTCGTGTGAAGCAGAACTCTTGAAGTATAACGTGATTGGTTTGATCAGGTGATATATTTGTTATAGCAGAAAAACATTAGATGCCGCCCTACCTCAGCACATGTGACCAATATTGAGAAGCTTTTCCTTTTCCACCGCCCTTTTCTCAGATATCAGTATTAGGGAGTCTTTATGCCCAGGGCTGGATTACTGGAGAGGCCGCAAAGGCCCGGGCCTTGGGCGGCGGCAGCGCAAGGCGGCACCTGGACATGAGATAGGGGTTGATACATATGAAAGGCTGCAAATGGGGAGCAATACATGAATATGGAAGCCAATGCTGAAGGAACGTTCAGGAAAGAGAGGAGCTGCAGTACATGGATGTTGCACATGGAAGAGGGGGATGCACAAGGAATGGGAGGGGCACTGCTGCACATGGAAGGGGAACCCAAACATACTTGCCTAAGGGTGGAAAAAGTGTATAAATCCGGTCTTATTTATGGCTGTCCTTCCCAGATAGTCATATTATATAACTTTTATGCTTTTTATACATCCCCCTCCACCCCGATAGCAGTGCATGGTAGCTTCTGAGGCCTGTGTACACCCCCTCCCCCCACCGCCCTGACAGTATAACAGCAACCCTACAGTATTAAAGCAACTCTGACGCGAGGGCGGAAAAAAGACTTAGATACTCAGCTATGGAGAGGAAAGGTTCTGGATCCCACAGAGCCTTCCTGGTCCTCTCTCAGTGTTCTTGTTCTAGCATTGTCCCCCCCTACAGGTCAAATACATATTTGGCCCTCATCGGGCAGCCTGCAGAAGTACTAGTGTCCCTGAGTACTTCTAATGACTATTGGATCCATACTACACATGAGCGAGCCAGCATTTGCACAGTACGGATGCTCCTGTTTTCGGAAGCACTCGGGGACATGAGTGCTTCCAAAGCATTCAGTGGTGGAGTTCTGATGGTGCCAATTTTGAATGGAGCACAACAGGGGAACAAAGAGATTTAGGCATAGAGATAGAGGACCAGGGAGGCTCTTTGCGATCCAAAGCCTTTCCTCCTCTTAGGTGTATAAGTCTTTTTTTCAGGTTGACTATACCTTGCCTGCTTCCAGTAGGGGTCAGGTTCAAGCTTCTCTCCTCTCTTCACTGCAGCCAGGGGCTGTACAACCTCTTACGTCCGAATACTGTATATACTCGTGTATAAGCCTAATTTTTCAGCATAAAAATGGGGTGAAAAGTAGAGCAGAACGGATAGTGGAGCAGGTTTTGTTAATGGCAGATGAGCATAAGGATTGTGCACTAGTGATCCTGATCTTGCTAGCTGGCGCCCTGCTGTGTCCGTGCCCTCTGTCTCCTGCAACATGGTGTGCAGAGTGTGCTGCTCAAGACTACCTGTGTCCCCTGGCTTGTGGAGTGGAGCGTGCCAGCCACGTGTCAGCGGTGCAATGATCGAGAGGATTCTTCCTGTGTGGCAATCGCTGTGTCTCATATCTATGACTGGATATGGGGGGGGGGCTGACTTGTACTGGGTGGCATCTGGCTACTGTGGAGGAGGCTTTATTGGGGATTATACGCAAGTCAATCACTTTCTCCTGGTTTCTGAGGGAAAAGTGGGTACCTCGGCTTATACACGGGTCGGCTTATATGCGAGGTAGTTCTACTGCATGTCGCATGACATTCATCGGGAGCAGTATAGAGATATGTGTGTATATATTGCCTGGCTCCGCAGCTCTACTTTGCAATCATCACAGGAGGAGGACCCTGGTATGGGGAGGGGGAAGCAGGCCCCCTTAACCCCACATGCAATCACAGGGTTTCCAGGGGCTATTGTTGCAGTCTTTAAGTGAATGCAGCAAATTAGAGCCTTACAAATCAGCAAGATGGGAATATCCGGCACTGCATGAATCATTGTTTAAACATTTAACACGTAACTGTATTCCATGTGATAAAAGGTTTTTGTGACACACCCGATCCCTGGTGAGGTTGTGGGGCGGCATGGGAGTAGCCTCTGAAGATGCTGATACATCGTAGTGGTTGTTAGGCGGGCCACTGCTCCCACGCTGGCCCACAGCCCCAGCAGGGTTCGGGCATGTTACAAAAACCTTTTATGATGTGCAATACAGTTACGTTTTATGCCGGACAAAATAAAGCATTTTTAACACTGAATCATGCAGTGCCAAATATTTCTCTTGTACCATATGAAAGTAATCTCTACTTATCCTAAGCACACTAAGCATATAAGAGACTCCCAATCTGTACTCCATACTCTCACGATAATCTTAAAAGATGAATGAATCCGGACATTGTAGTCATTGTTGTTCCTGTATCAATTTCTTTTCAACATAAATCTATCAGTTAACTCCATTTATTATGTTTATTATGTTTCTCCATGACTTCTGCAGTATATGTGTACTGGTCTGCCTACTTGCCTGAGATTAGTGACCCTAAGGGCATGATATACCATTGTCATGGTAAGCGATGAAGGCCAGCAATGCAGGCAAAATCCACCAAATGATTTATTTAAGACAAGACGGCAAGCCAGGAATCCTTACTATCATATTGCAGGTGTACTGACGTATGCTCCAGGTGATGCCAGCACTGATCACCAGGAAAAAGCAGTGAATGCTGCTTTTTAACCATGCTCAGAAAAGAGTATAGTAACTGCAAATAAATATTATGTCTAAATATTTTGGTACTTTAAAAAAAAAGAATGATGCAACTTTCTGCTCTGTGGCTTCTCCGCCAACCGTTTAGCCCCACTACAGTCCATCATGAACTCTGCTGCACGACTCATCCACCTCTCCATCCCTATTCCCCTCTGTCAGTCCCTTCACTTGCTGCCAGTCACAGCTCATCCACCTCTCCTGCCTCTCTAGCCCTATCACCCTCTATCAGTCCCTTCACTGGCTGCCAGTCACACCTCATCCACCTCTCCTGCTTCTCCAGCCCAATCCCCCTCTGTCAGTCCCTTCACTGGCTGCAAGTCACAGCTCATGCACCTCTCCTCCCATTCTCCAGCCCTATCCCCCTCTATCAGTCCCTTCACTGGCTGCCAGTCACAGCTCATCCACCTCCCCCCCCGCTTCTCCAGCCCTATCACCCTCTATCAGTCCCTTCACTGGCTGCCACTCACAGCTCATCCACCTCTCCTCCCATTTCTCCAGCCCTATCCCCTTCTGTCAGTCCCTTCACTGGCTGCCAATCACACCTCATCCACCTCTCCTCCTGCTTCTCCAGCCCTATCCCCTTCTCTCAGTCCCTTCACTGGCTGCCAGTTACACCTCATCCACCTCTCCCGCTTCTCCAGCCCTATCCCCCTCTATCAGTCCCTTCACTGGCTGCCAGTCACAGCTCATCCACCTCTCCTCCTGCTTCTCCAGCCCTACTCCCCTCTGTCAGTCCCTTCACTGGCTGCCACTCACAGCTCATCCACCTCTCCTCCCATTTCTCCAGCCCTATCCCCTTCTGTCAGTCCCTTCACTGGCTGCCAATCACACCTCATCCACCTCTCCTCCTGCTTCTCCAGCCCTATCCCCTTCTGTCAGTCCCTTCACTGGCTGCCAGTTACACCTCATCCACCTCTCCTTCCATTTCTCCAGCCCAATCCCCCTCTATCAGTCCCTTCACTGGCTGCCAGTCACAGCTCATCCACCTCTCCTCCTGCTTCTCCAGCCCTACTCCCCTCTGTCACTTCCTTCACTGGCTGCCAGTCACAGCTCATCCACCTCTCCTACCATTTCTCCAGCCCTGTCCCCCTCTGTCATTCCCTTCACTGGCTGCCAGTCACACCTCATCCACCTCTCCTCCTGCTTCTCCAGCCCTGTCCCTCTCTGTCAGTCCCTTCACTGGCTGCCAGTCACATCTCATGCACCTCTCCTCCCATTTCTCCAGCCCAATCTCCCTCTGTCACTTCCTTCACTGGCTGTCAGTTACACAAAGGATACAATTTAAAATCCTAATGCTGGGAATACACCATGAGATTTTCTGGCAGATAGATGGTTCGATAGATAATTTCCGACAGGTCCGATTTGATTATGGATAGTTTTTCTGATCGATTCCTCATAGAAGTGAATAGAAATCGATCAGAAAAATGATCGGACAATAAATCTACTAAACAATCTCATTGGGCTTGATTCACTAACCGGCACTAAGCCTTATCTGAGGTTAGTGTGCCTTATCTGAGGTTAGTGTGCCTTATCTGAGGTTAGTGTGCCTTATCTGAGGCTAGTGTGCCTTATCTGAGGTTAGTGTGCCTTGTCTGAGTTAGTGTGCCTTATCTGAGTTAGTGTGCCTTATCTGAGGTTAGTGTGCCTTATGTGAGGTCAGTGTGCCTTATCTGAGGTTAGTGTGCCTTATCTGAGGCTAGTGTGCCTTATCTGAGGTTAGTGTGCCTTATCCGAGTTAGTGTGCCTTATCCGAGTTAGCGTGCCTTATCTGAGTTAGTGCGCCTTATCTGAGGTTAGTGTGCCTTATCTGAACTTAGTGCCCCTTAAGTAGCTTTGTGCACACTAAAAGATGCACAAAGCTACATCGCGCACTGCATGATAACATTGCACCCGCTATACTGTACATGATGCGACCTTAAGGTCGCATAGGATGCGACCTAAACGGCGCATCAGTGCACCGTTATCGTCACATCCTATGCAACCTTATGGTCGCATCATATACAGTATAGCGAGTGCGACGTTATCGTCATCGCAGTGCGCGATGTAGCTTTGTGCATCTTTTAGTGTGCACAAAGTTGCTTAAAGAGACTCCGTAACAAAAATTGCATCCTGTTTTTTATCATCCTACAAGTTTCAAAAGCTATTCTAATGTGTTCTGGCTTACTGCAGCACTTTCTACTATCACTATCTCTGTAATAAATCAACTTATCTCTCTCTTGTCAGACTTGTCAGCCTGTGTCTGGAAGGCTGCCAAGTTCTTCAGTGTTGTGGTTCTGCTATGAACTCCCCCTTCCCGGCCCCTCTCTGCACACTGCCTGTGTGTTATTTAGATTAGAGCAGCTTCTCTCTTCTCTCTTATCTTTTACAAGCTGGATAAATCCTCCTCTGAGCTGGCTGGGCTTTCACATACTGAGGAATTACAAACAAGGGCAAAGCTGTTTGCAGGAAGAAAAGAGCAGCCTGAAACTTCAGTGCATGAGAACAGGGGGAAAGAAACACACAAATGAGCTCTTGAGATTCAAAAGGAAAGCTGTATACAGCCTGCTTGTGTATGGATGTATTTTTCTATGTGTGGAAATACTGTACATCAACCTACTTCCTGTTTTGGTGGCCATTTTGTTTGTTTACAAACACACTTTTTAAAACTGTTTTTAACCACTTTTAATGCGGCGAGGAGCAGCAAAATTGTGACAGAGGGTAATAGGAGATGTCCCCTAATGCACTGGTATGTTTACTTTTGAGCGATTTTAACAATACAGATTCTCTTTAAGGGGCACTAACCTCAGATAAGGCACACTAACCTCAGATAAGGCACACTAACCTCAGATAAGGTTAGCGCTATAGTTTGTGCCCACTAAGTGACAAGGCAAACTAACTGGCTTAGTGCTGGTTAGTGAATCAAGGCCATTGTGTATTCCCAGCATTAAGCCTGGTACACATCATGCAATTTTCCGTCAGATTGGTCGAATAAATAATTTCCGACAGGTCCGATCTGATTTCTGATTGTTTTTCTGATCGATTTGCATAGAGGGAAATCCGATCGGATCTGTCGGAAATTATCTATCGACCCATCTATCTGATGGGAAATTGCATGGTGTGTACCAGACTTTACTCTTTCCTACAAAGCTCTCCACAACCTAGCTCCCTCTTATCTAAATCAACTTATTTCCAGATACCATCCTACATGCAATCTCCACTCTACTAACAATATCCTTCTGTCTTCTTCCCTGGTCACATCTTCTCACTCCGGCTTACAAGACTTCTCTCGATCCTCTCCCCTCCTCTGGGACACGCCCCCTCAACACATCCGCCACTCACCCACACTTACTCTTTTTAGGCACAATCTGTAAACTCACCTCTTCAGGCAAGCATACTTTCCTACCTAGGACACCGCCCACTGACCACCATTTCTACCACTCCATACACCGCTTCCCTTCACCTTCTGTCCTATACCTTAAACCTTTAGACAGTAAGGCATTTTGGCCAGGGCTCTCTTCCCCTTTTGCATCACAATGCAGTGCACGCTTTGTCAATAAAAAGCCTTTTAAACCACCAGCAAGCAAACAAATGCTCAAAATCATTTTAATGGTACCTTTTCACCTACTTTTTGGCACTTTTTTCATTTGTAAAGGGCTGAAAAGCTATTTTAAAGAGAAGATGAAACATTGTCCCTAGGAGAAAAGTCAGGAGAAAAAGGTAATTGCATTTGAGCCAAGGACCCATATGCAATTCACTTTTTCTCCTGAGTTTTCTCTTAGGAGATAATTTTTCATCTTCTATTTACAATAGTTTTTCCACACTTTGCAACTGAAAAAGTATCAAGAGGTAGGTGGAAAAGTACTATCAAAACTATTTTAAGTATTTTCCTTGCCTTGCTCAGTGATTTAAAGGGACACTGTAGGGGGGTCGGGGGAAAATGAGTTGAACTTACCTGGGGCTTCTAATGGCCCCCCACAGACATCCTGCGCCCGTGCAGCCACTCCCCAATTCTCTGGCCCCCCCTCTGGTTCACTTCAGGAATTTCAGACTTTAAAGTCTGAAAACCACTGCGCCTGTGTTGCCGTGTCCTCGCTTCCCCTGATGTCACCATACTGGGCCTGCGCAGTACGCTCCTGGTGCCACCAGCGGGAGTGAGGGCATTGCCACCCAGGCTGAGTGGTTTTCAGATTTCAAAGTCTGAAATTCCAAAATAAACCAGAGGCGGGGCCAGAGCATTGGGGAGTGGCTGCGTGGGCACATTACGTCTGCGGGGGACCATTAGAAGCCCCGGGTAACTTCAACTCATTTTCCCCCGACCCCCCTACAGTGTACCTTTAAAGGCATTTTATTGACAAGTTTGAAAATATCACCTAGGAGAAAACTCAGGAGAAAAAATGAATTGCATTTGAGCCATAGTCTATGATTTAGTCTTTACAACATATGTACTGTGTATCCTTGTATTCATGCTACAATATTATTTATTTGTATGTATGTGAAAAAAAAAGCAAGTTTTAAATGTTTCATTTTTAAATATTTTTCTTAATGATGTATTACCCTACACTTTTTCTGTAACTCTCTTGCTACACGGAAGAACTGGTGACTTGACATCCATGTCTGATGCCTTCCTAGTGTAACTGGCATGGAAGCCGGTATCAAATATTTGATTTGGGGCCTATTTACACTACAAAATGTCAAATCAACTTTGAAGTGCGTTTTTGAAATGGAAGTGTTTTTGCCTGTGTTTCCATACATTTGTTGTGCGGTTTTGAATGCTTTGCATTTTTTTTCCTGTTATGCGATTAACCATAGGGCAATATCCATCTCTGGGTATTTTTTTTTTTTCCCAAAAAAGGCGTGTGAAAAACATAATCCTCTAACTACACATACATATTCCATTGAACTATGTTCTATGCAAATCACATGCAAAAAAGCAAAAGCATTCTGAAAATTGCTGCATGCAATCAGTCTTTTTCACGCCTATAAAATTTGCATAGGGAAGGAAAGAGCAAGTGCGATGCGATGGGGCTGGAGCATTGCACTGCGTGGCCTTGGCTAGATGTAAAATCATCCTTAATGAGCCAGGATGCTTTTTATGCAGCCCTATATAAGACCGGTGCTGCTTGGTTTAGAACACTCACTTGCTTTTTCTCTCCTAATGTGAGTGTGAAATTTGCATGCAATGAAACCTATCCTACATAATAATTGCCCTATCCTGCGTCCTCCTGTGTCTGCGCATCAGTTCCTGGCACGCAGATGGACTTCAGCCAACACGAGAGGACAGGCACAGGGGGGCAGGCTATGCACGTGGGCAGCCATGCACGGGGGCGTGGCCGTGCTCGTGTTGCAGGGTGGGGGGCAAGAACAAGCGTCCAGTTTTTTTTAATGGGCGGGTCTTTACACTAGTCTCATATTTTCATGTAGCATGTACATTTGCATGCATAAAAAGTGCTCAAAAACATAAATAGTGGAAATGACCTGTAACTGTGATTGCTCTGTGTAGCTCATTGCTGAAGAGGAAAACACCTGAACAGTCTGTTCTGCAAACACAGTACAGATGCAGTTTGGCCTTACTGTTAGTTTTGAAAATACACAGCAGGCAACAAATGGAAAGGTCACTTTTAATAACATTACATTATAAAAAAAAATTGTGCAGGACTGCTACGTGTTTATAGAATTTTTTTTTGTGAAGGTAGAATTTTTCTTCCACTATTATTATTATTATTAATATTATTTATCCTACCTTTTCTGTTTAACTAGCACTTTACATAGAACATTTCTCATCGGTCGGTACCCTTTTGCAACACACTGTGATACAAACTTGTAATGGATCGCTGAAATAGTTTCACACAAGGTACAGAGTTTTCCAGTCTATGTGTCTCTTAAAATAAAGGTTACATAAAGCCCTATGCTAGAATATATTCAGACCAAGCTGATTCTGCACTTGAAGTTACCCTACTTTTTCTAGCCATTTGTTTAAACAAGCGAAACCAAATAGAAACTTAATGTAGAACAGTCTTTCTTAAGGCCCATACACACGTCGGATTTCCGTGAACGACGGGTCGTTTGAACGTCCCGCCGTTCAGTCGTTCGCCCGCTAAATCGGGCGTGTGTACAGACTGTCGTTCGCTTGATAAAAGTGAGTTTGAGCGATCCACCCGGCGGATCGCTCAAACTCACTCTTATCTCGCGAACGACAGTCTGTAAACCCGCCCGATTTAGCGGGCGAACGACTGAACGGCGGGACGTTCAAACGACCCGTCGTTCACGGAAATCCGACGTGTGTATGGGCCTTAAACCTTTTTTTACACTGGAGGAACCCTTCCATAGCCGGCCTTTGATATGAGCGACCAGAGCGGTCGCTCAGGGCGCCGGCTTGCAAAGGGGCGCCTATAGCTGGTTACCTTTACTGAGAGCACCAACACCTGGCTACCTATACTGGAGGCACCTACGCCTGGCTACCTATGGAGGGGGGATGGAAACCTTCAAATGACTTCCTGTACTGGGGCACCTATGCTTAGCAACCTATATTGAGGGCACCTACACATGAGATCCTATACTATGGCACCTATACCTGGTTACCTACCTATACTGAGTTTGAGGGCGTTTATTTTTTTTTTGGGGGGGGACACTGCGGCTATAACGTGTGGTGCAAATTGTCTTTCTTTGTCATTCTAAATGGTAGGGGGGGGGGGGGGAGCGGCTAACTGTCCCACTGATTGTTTTTATTAATATTCCTGAAAGGTTCTAGCCTTCATTTTTAAGTATATTTAAGATAAAGGCACTCTTTCCATCCATTTGTGGTTATTGATAGTATTTTTTCTATTATACATATGAGACATGTCACAGAGATCTGAACATTTGGCGTGATGTGTAACATTAAAAAAGGTTGGGAGCCACTGTCCTAGGAGATATCTCAGAAGAAAAGGAATTGCGTGTGTGTGTGTGTGTGTGTGTGTGTGTGTGTGTGTGTGTGTGTGTGTGTGTGTGTGTGTGTGTGTGTGTGTGTGTGTGTGTGCATGCGTGAAGAGGATGAAGGGGAGCACAAAAATCAGGTTTCGCTCAGGGCGCTGTGAAACCTAAGGCCGGCCCTGAACCCTTCGCATAATTTTTGGAGCTTTGGGAACCCCTGTATTTGTGGAGGCAGTGGGGATTTATTTTGCAGGTGGCACAGTCTTTAAAAGAAGGTGTGGCTAACAACTTCCTGTAACGGCCCCTTTGTTTAGCCCCATCCCATGTTCCTCCTCTGTAGTGTTTCCAGTTACAGTAACCTGTGGCAGTGTTTCTTAGTATAGTTCCCACAATTATAGCACACCCCTGTAATAAGGCTCTTTATTTTACTGCTTTAGTCTACCTCACTATCATACTGTTTTTATTACTATGCTACCTATTATACCCATCCTCGATATAGCCCTTTTTTTTATAGAGGAGCCAAGTTGGTACTTTTTCACCCCACCAACTGAGGCCAGTCTTACTGGAGGGGAAATGCCAGGGAACACCTGCAATGTACTTGAGGAACCCTGGGTTTGCAGGGAACCCTGGTTGAGAAACCCTGATCCAGAACCTGTGTTGTGGTACACTTATCTCAGGGTGGACTGCTGATGGTTCCAGGGGGCACTCAGGCTTCATATACTTAACTAAGTCCTTGTTCACACTGGATGCATCAAATATTGATCCGTGTAGAAACTGATCCATGAAACAGATCAGCTTTTATTGGGCATCAGTTTTTGATCTGTGACCCTCTGTCCGTCAGCTTGCCATAAATTTGATGGAAAAATCGCTCCCTCCCCAAAACTTAAAAGATACATCCAAGCATGTAAAAAAAAAGATCCACTTACCTGGGGTTTCCTCTAGCCCGGTACTGCGCAGGCGCAGTAGTTCTGAGCCTGCGCAGGACCGTCCTGATGACGTCGGAGACACCACGTGACCCGAGGAGTGGAGTGCAGAAGAAGCCGACCCGGAACCCGACTTGGCGAGGTAGGCTGCGCCAGCAGAGAAGACCGTGAGCCACCAGAGCTGCGGCGAGGGCACAGGACGGCTGCCACAGGCTGGAGGAAGCCCCAGGTAAGTGGATCTTTTTATTTATTTTTTTTACATGCCTGGATTACTCCTTTAACCGCCCTGGCGTTCTATTACATGCGCCAGGATGGCGGCGCAGCATTATTTTTATTTTTTTTTAAATCATGTAGCTAGCCTAGCACTAGCTACATGATGTCCCCACTCCCTGCAGCGTCCCTCCCACCCTTCCGATCGCCGCCGGCGATCAAGCCCATCCGGAAATCCCATTCTGAACGTGATTTCCTTTAGGGCTTCCCCCGTCGCCATGGTGATGATCGTGATGACGTCATCGACGTCGTGACGTCATCGGGAGTCCCGATCCACCCCTCAGCGCTGCCTGCCACTGATTGGCCAGGCTGCGCACAGGGTCTCGGGGGGGGACTATAACGCGGCAGGTAGCGGCGCATCGGCGGCGAGCGGCGGTGATCGGTGTAAACACGCAGCAAGCAAAGTGCTTGCTGCGTGTTTTAAGAAAAAATTATAAAAATCGGCCCAGCGGGGCCTGAGCGGCGCCCTCCGGCGGTAATGGACGAGCTGAGCTCATCATTACCGCCAAGGTGGTTAAGTTCCAAGGGAACGAACAGATCCATTCCAATGGATCTTATTGATTAACATAGGATCCGTTCACATCCGTTAAGATCAGTTCCAATACTGTCCACTAAACGGACTGTTTTTATGCTAATGTGAGCCAATCCTAAGTATAGCAAATTTAGAGTTTTAGAAAATAATAAAACCTGTATAAACAACACCAAATTAGAATTTTAGCTAATTAAAACAATTATAAATGTTTGGAAACTGTTTAGAAGCAATTTTCATGTACTATGAATAAGTAGATCTTTGGCATGGGGTACGAGTTGATATTTAATGCCATAACTCTTTTCCAGCCTATATTACATCCACTCTGCTTATAGGCAAAACTTGTGAACACGGAATGTATTATGTCTCTGTGACAGCCTGAGTCCCAATTGTGTGAGTATTGAGTAAACAAGGAGTCTTATCTATTAGTCATAAATTAGCTAACAGCCTCTCACCCTATTTAGATGTTCTGTTTTATTTCAAGCATCTTAATTCCATGTATTTATGCCTGCAAAAAAATCCATGTATCCCCTTTTGATGGTTCATGTGTGTAGCTGTCTGTTCCAACAGCTTGTAAGCAAACAGGATTGAGTCTGACGAAGGTTGCACAGCCGAAAGCTTGCTCTTATGGTGCCCATACATGGTACAATTGTTTCATTTTTTTTTCAGTTAGATAATCTAAATTTTGTTCAGTTATTCTGTTAGATCAAATATAAAGCTTTTTCCAACATGTCTGATCAGATTTATTATTAAAAAAAGGGATAATCGTTTGTTTTTCTTGAGCAAAAAAAAATATTTTTTATTTGATCATTGGGGTCGAATATACGGAAAAATTGAACGTTTTTGTTTTATTGTAGCTTGTATGGGCACCATTATTCTTTTAACTTAGCCAATAAATGGTATCATCCTGATTCAAAACGTCTTGCTTTTACTGATGGCTACGGTACAATACTGCTACTACTGTTCCTGTACTGCTTTACTTATCTCACTCTTCTGCTTGAATGGCTGTTTAAAAAAACCTGTTTGTTTTTGTTACAGTAGATTGGCTAGCATACTTTTTTTACCCATCACTCAAGCTCAGCAAGGATCCAAGATTCAAGATTGCCTTAGAGTCAGGTGACCCATACTGTGTGATGTAGCCTGAGGAAAGTACATTGAGCTTCCTTCAGTACTATGGTAACATAATGCACTATCAATACTTAGCAGTAGAATGGAGCAGGTTTTGAATATCCTGATGATATAAACAGTCTAGCCCTACTACACAATGCTGTCAGCAGGGCTACTGGAGGGGTTGATGCTTCTTCCTGTACCAACTATTGGTTGAACACAAGACTTAAAGAGGATCTCCAGTGAAAATAATGTAATAAAAAAATGCTTAATTTTTACAATAATTATGTATAAATGATTTAGTCAGTGTGTTCCAAATGTAAAATCTTTCCTCTCCCTTATTTAAATTCAGACATTTATCATATGGTGACATTTTTACCGCTGGCAGGTGATGTCAGTGGAAGGAGATGATGCTTGCTTTTTAGGCAGTTGGAAACAGCTGTTATTTCCCACAATGTAACAAGGCTCCCACAGTGTGATGTCAGTACCTCAGTGCTGTGAGGTGCTGACATCACACTGTGGGAGGGATTTCGCCACAAAATCAGCCATACAGAGCCCCCTGATGATCCATTTGAGAAAAGGAAAACATTTCTCATGGGAAAGGGGGTATCAGCTACTGATTAGGGTGAAGTTCAATTCTTGGTTATGTTTTCTCTTTAATTTACCATTATCACTAATGGTGACTGAAAGCTGCTAATAGCAGGCTGGTAAGCCACACAAAGGCCATGTTTCCGTATGGCTCAGTTTACCTCTATGCACTTAAACTGAAAGCTCCTTCACAATTCATTGCTATGGAAAAACTGATCAGTTAAAATGCACATTTTTCAGCATACAGTGTGAAAGTGGCGTCATACCGCCTCTTCTGATGAATTTGTACTGGCTTCTCATTTTCATTACTCAAACACCCCTCCCGCTCATGTAACTGCCCACTAATCAGTGGCGGCTCCAGGAAATTTTTTTAGGGGGTGCTATGCAGGTGCTGGACCAATTTCCGGGGGAGCTGACGACCTGCGGCGCGCGTAGCGCGCCGCGGCAAAAAATGGGTGTGGCTACAACCTGCGGCGCGCAGAGCGCGCCGCGGCGAAAAAATGGGCGTGGTCATGACCGGATGAGGGCGGGGCTAACTGTAATTTAAAGTGAACCCAGGGTGAGAGTGATATGGTGGCTGCCATATTTATTTCCTTTTAAACAATACTAGTTGCCTGGCAGCCCTGCTGATCTATTTGGCTGTAGTAGTGAACTGAATTACACCAGAAACAAGCCATGCAGCTAATCTTGTCAGTTCTGACAATATTGTCAGAAACCCCTGACCTGCTGCATGCTTGTTCAGGGTCTATGGTTGAAAGAATAAGAGGCAGAGGACCAGCACGGCAGCCAGGCAACTGGTATTGCTTAAAGGGAGATAAATATGGCAGCCTCAATATTATTCTCACCTCGGGTTCCCTTTAAAAGTGCAACGCAAAGACAGAGGGCCCAAGTTTTGGTGACCCTTTTCCCAGAAAATTCACATAATTGTGCAGGTTTTCTCAAGAAAATACACGTAATGTGAGCAGATTTTAACAAAAAACGTCCAATGACCCCAATATGCACAATCGTTATCAGATATGGCTCCAATATGCACAATCGGTAGCAGATATGGCCCCAATATGCACAATCGGTAGCAGATATGGCCCCAATATGCACAATCGGTAGCAGATATGGCCCCAATATGCACAATCGGTAGCAGATATGGCCCCAATATGCACAATCGGTAGCAGATATGGCCCCAATATGCACAATCGGTAGCAGATATGGCCCCAATATGCACAATCGGTAGCAGATATGGCCCCAATATGCACAATCGGTAGCAGATATGGCCCCAATATGCACAATCGGTAGCAGATATGGCCCCAATATGCACAATCGGTAGCAGATATGGCCCCAATATGCACAATCGGTAGCAGATATGGTCCCAATATGCACAATCGTTATCAGATATGGCCCCAATATGCACAATCGGTAGCAGATATGACCCCAATATGCACAATCGTTATCAGATATGACCCCAATATGCACAATCGGTAGCAGATATGACCCCAATATGCACAATCGGTAGCAGATATGACCCCAATATGCACAATCGGTAGCAGATATGACCCCAATATGCACAATCGGTAGCAGATATGACCCCAATATGCACAATCGGTAGCAGATATGACCCCAATATGCACAATCGGTAGCAGATATGACCCCAATATGCACAATCGGTAGCAGATATGACCCCAATATGCACAATCCGTAGCAGATATGACTCCAATATGCACAATCCGTAGCAGATATGACCCCAATATGCACAATCCGTAGCAGATATGACCCCAATATGCACAATCCGTAGCAGATATGACCCCAATATGCACAATCGGTAGCAGAAATGACCCCAATATGCACAATCGGTAGCAGAAATGACCCCAATATGCACAATCGGTAGCAGAAATGACCCCAATATGCACAATCGGTAGCAGAAATGACCCCAATATGCACAATCGGTAGCAGAAATGACCCCAATATGCACAATCGGTAGCAGAAATGACCCCAATATGCACAATCGGTAGCAGAAATGACCCCAATATGCACAATCCGTAGCAGATATGACCCCAATATGCACAATCCGTAGCAGATATGACCCCAATATGCACAATCCGTAGCAGATATGACCCCAATATGCACAATCCGTAGCAGATATGACCCCAATATGCACAATCCGTAGCAGATATGACCCCAATATGCACAATCAGCATCACCTGAAAAAGAAAAGAAAAACCCATTTACTCACCTACAGCCAGAAGACCTTCTTTCCCGACCTCCTGTCCCGAGTCCCGACCTCATTGTGGCGCGCTGCGCCCGCGCGCCCACGATCCTCTTCCTACCCGACGTCACGACGAGACTTCCTGCCTGCATGCAGAGAGCAGGGCTACGGGAAAATGGCCGCCCGAAGCCATGAGAACAGGGCTCCGGGCGGCCATCTTACCGTAGCCCTGCTCTGCTGCTTCGGGCTGCCGCTGTGAACTGACTTGGCGTCTTTTAGACGCCTGAAGTCAGTTCACTCCAGGGGGTGCTTTGGGGGTGCTTGGACAATTCTAGGGGGTGCTCGAGCACCCCCTTGCACCCCCCTGGCGCCGCCCCTGCCACTAATCCTCTCTTATCTGTGTCGCCAAAAGGGTGACCATCTTGCTGCAGTTGGTGACGTCCCATTTCCTATCAGACATTAAGAACTGGTACCTAAACCAGAAGAACATGTGTCTTTTATATTTATGTCTTGTACAACTGTCTACTACGCTATTAAAGTTTTTTTTTATTGCTAAATTAAAGTGACACGAAACAAACCAAAAAATCCTATCATATAATGAATTGTATGTGTAGTACAGATAATTAATAGAACATTAGTAGAAAAGAAAAGAGCCTCATGTTTTTATTTTCAGTTATTCAGCTGTTTGTCTATAACATTGCATCATTCTCTAATATTTGCAGTTTACAAATTACACTCTGTATTTTAAATGATGAAACAGAGCAGCACTAATGAAACTTTGAACTTCCTGGCAGAAAAACCTTAAACAAACAAGAAACAGTGAGAGACAAGTTGAGATAAGTACTTCAGAAAACAGCACTGCAGCCGACCAAGCTTGGTCGGAGAGCTCAGAGAAGCGCATCTGCATAGATAACTGAAGGTTATTTTTACTCTTCCTGTACTGGAAACAAAATGAGACTCGTATCTGTACTACGAATGTTCTATTTCTTAGCTGTACTACACATACAATGTATTATCTCATATGTTTGTTTTCACTTCAGATTCCATTTAAGGTTATTTTTTGACTCTGCCACCTAAAATACCGCTGCCCTTGTTAAAGTGACCTTCCGGACTAAAAAGCAACACTGAAAAGACTTGGTGTTTGTTTAACAGTTTCACAGCATCAGAACTTTGTTTTTCTTACCCAAGCCTCATTTTTAGCTGCACAGAAGAAAACTGCCCGGGTATTTTTCCCCTGATGCTGTGCAAAGCATGATGGGATTTCTGATGTTGTTGTTCTCGTTCTGCTGTTTTGGTGCACTTATTTTATTTAAATTTTTAATTTGAGATTTGAAGCCTAGTGCGGGCAGCTGGGAGGGGTGATCAGCACACAGGACAGTTGGAACTGTGTCTCCTGCTCCCTGTCACCTCCTTTCAACCGAAAAGATGGCTGCCCCCATGACAAAGATGGCAGCCCCCATGAAATCACAAACATGTGTCAAGAGATTATATTACCTATGTATTTTAATTAACATAACTAATGTAACTTAATGACAGTGTGTTTGTTTAGGCTGAGGTTCCCCTTTAAGGTGAAAAAAACAATGGTAAAAGGACAGAGTCGTATAGCATCCAGTAAGCGGTCACTAATAACAGGTAGAGTATGATTTTCTTGCTATGTACATTAGCACTGCTTGATGCACTGATCTCTACTATAAGCCTGAAGAAAGAGGTTTTCACAAAAACAGGCAAGCCTGACCTTGCGTGGTGCACCCTGTGCTTGGTTTCCTCCCCCAGCCCCTTGTTGTGGGTGCATGGCTTTTTCATGCTGCAATTACATAACAGGCAATGGGTGTCATCTTTCAAATTATAGTGACCACTCGCACCCAGGAGACTTGTCCTCAGATGCTACTGTTTGGCTGGCTGCGTGGAAAGCCTACCCTCTGTCTCCTGGAGATGGAGAAAAAAAATATATGCATCCTACCATCTCATCCCCCACCTTTCCAGACAGCTCAAGCAATTCCTATTCTCTGCTCGGCAGAACATTCGATGCAGCGCCCAATCAGTAGCTACAGACGTCAGTAGGGTTCTCCCCCCCCCCCTCTTCCCCTAGTGTCTTCTCGCACAGCCGACTACCGTTGCTTACAGAGCGCAGCCTCCATTAGAAGAGCTCTATTGATTTCTGAATCGCACTGCAGCAGCAGCAGACAGGCAGGGAGACAGGAGAGCCTGACAGCAGCAAGGAGCACAGGGGCTACATATTTAATCCGTGCCTCCCCAGCCTCTGCCATCATTACCAAACTCATACACATTCTATAGCATGGGGGTGATAGGAAGACACACTAATTGCCGAGGGGGGGATAAGGAGGCAGAGGAGTCAGCCAAGGGCTCAGACATTGTGTGGTGACACAGGGGACCATCCTGCTGCTCTGCTGAACAGTATTGTGACTGAGGCTGCACGTTATGTGTCTTTTCTGCTCTTCTTGAACAAAGGAGAGCAGGAAGTTGTTCAGGAAGGCAAGGCTGGCAGAGCATAGATTTATTTTCTGCTACCGTAGATTAGCATGGTATTGGCATTGTTCGTTTTTTTTTCTCTGCAGTTTGTTCCTGTGTTGTGGCATTGGCATTAGTGTCTGCTGGGGTATGTTATTTCACAGCAAGGTGACTAGAATGATGTATAGAGATTATAAATGTAACCAGAAAGAAAGGAAGACAGCAAAAGAAAAAGTAAAAAAAGTAAAAAGATCAATATATATGTATGTGTGTGTCTATAATAGATATGTATGTGTGTGTCTATAGTATATATGTATGTGTGTGTCTATAATAGATATGTATGTGTGTGTCTATAGTATATATGTATGTGTGTGTCTATAGTATATATGTATGTGTGTGTCTATAATAGATATGTATGTGTGTGTCTATAGTATATATGTATGTGTGTGTCTATAGTATATATGTATGTGTGTGTCTATAGTATATATGTATGTGTGTGTCTATAGTATATATGTATGTGTGTGTCTATAGTATATAGTATACATGCGTGTCCCTGTGTGTGTATATATGTATATAGTATGTTTTTATATATAGGCAAACAGACGTTTAGGCAGGCAGATAAATAGGATAGACATCAGACACACACACACACACACACACACTGATGAAACATAGCATGTTTTTCTATATAGGCGAATACATAGACATATAGGCAAGTAGATAGATAGGATAGACATCAGACACACACACACACACACACACATACGCATACTGTATATTCACACACTGATGAAACATAGCATGTTTTGATATATAGGTGATCACATAGATATATAGGCAGGCAGATAGGGTAGACATCAGACACATACATGACCGGAGCCTATTTCTGCTCTCGCTGTTTGATCTGTGCACTGTGTGCTCTTTTCCCACATACTGGGGAAGCAGTGTTGGGGGACTGCAGCTTTACACTCAGAAATGTCTAGGCACAAAGCCATTATTAACCAAAGCTATATTGAGCATGCTTGCCAGACAGGCAGAAAGGCTGAACTCAAGATCCCGCCCAGACATGTGCCCTGCCATTTTCGTTTTAATCAGTCTGCTCAGGATGGCTGCTGATTCATTTTGCAGGACAGCCCCCTGGGAGCCTAGGTGGGAGCTGGAGGCAAACTGCTCCTGCCTCACTGCAGCATTCCACATTACAGAGACTGGAAGCAGGTCGACACAGGAAGGATAGGCAGCCCAGTCAATGAGCACATCAGACTGCAGACCTAGAGCTCCACAATATCATTACACGGGATAACCCTTTCATTCCCACAGAGAATGCCAATGCAGAGGATTCCAAGCCAGTCTGTCTGCTAGCTCTCCTGAGGTAGTCAACGTTGCACATCAGATCAAGAAGTCCATGAAGAAATAACAACAAAACAATAGACAGCTTGCTCCTGCAGTGTAAAAAAAAAGAAAGAAAAATAATAAAAATACGAGCTTCATTTCGACCAGACTGTTATGCTTCCCAGCATGCACTGCATCCGAGTACCATAGGCTCCATACATTTATCACAGAGTTAAGGAGACGGGCTTATTTGACACGACAGAGCCTATGTGACGTTCCCTAACCTATAACAACCAATCAGGTTTAAGGTTACTGAAGTCAGTTGCTACTGGTTACTGCAGTCTGGCTCTTCCAGATAATCCGAAGCTTGGCTATGCCCCTCTGCCAGCGTGGGGAAAGTGAAGGGTTAAAACCGATAACGAACACCTTCCTCCCAGAGCCCCAAGGTGAAGACATATCACGTTTAAGTGCAGACTTCACAAATAACGGGTTGGGGTGGTATACCTGATTTAACAGGAGACTTTGATTCGTGGGACTGACAACCTTATTATGCAGCCAGCTTATTATTGATATTATTCTGCACTCGGTTGCTATGGCCACCTTGCGAGAGACATTCAATTTTCTCTCTTCCATCATCATTATCTATGAGGCCATCTGTTGTGGAAAATGAATTCAGGCTCATTTGCATGACTGATAAGCAATTTTTTTTTTATCTATTTAACAGAAGGTCATATGCTGGGGATTTAGAGCTGGTGAAAAAAAAAAGTGAAAAAGCCTATAGAGAGCATGAGTGGGAGTGCGTGCATTAGAGGATGTGTGTGCAACTGAAGTAGATCCCTGAGGCCTGCTAGCCTATCGTACCGCATTTGTCATTCCTGCCAGGGCGACATTTTTCCCCTAAGCTTCCACACACTAAAGGGAAAGCGAGAGAGAGAGACACACACACACACACACACAAGCACGCCGAGAGAGAACGAGACAGAGATTCCCACTGTTGTCTTCCGGAGCCCTAGTTCCCCCCCCTCCTGCCTGTCGGTGGGGGTCATTTTTCCTCTTCTTACATGGAATTTGGGCTCCTAAGTCCTACCCGTGGAGGAATTACATCAGTGTTCTTGTGGTATGCTAATTTCTGCTATTGTTTTCTTTTCAAGCTAGATGTGTTTGATAATACTTGCTACTGTGCATGTCACAGGGATAACTTTTGATATCATAATTCACTTTGTACTGATCCAGACAGCTGTGGATTTGTGTCTCCATGCATTGCCTCCTCGGTGTTCTGGCTGTTTGTGTCCAACTCAAAATCGCTATGTAGGAGATGAAAGTCTGACTGAAGTTAGGTTTTTGTTTTTCAATGATTGTTTTCTTTATTTGTACAGCAGCTAACTTGACAATGATTTGTTCAGCAGCTAACTTGACAATAATTTGTACAGTAGCTAACTTGACAATAATTTGTACAGTAGCTAACTTGACAAAGTTGATAGTAGTGACTAAAACAATATATATGTGTATATATATATATATATATATATATATATATATATATATATATATATATATATATATATATATACAGATTTTTTTGCAAATAAAAAAACAGCATGTGGGATCTAGTAGTAATTACACATGTGTTTAGTAAACTTTTTAACATGTCTGAAAGAATATACTACTGTTAGTAACACGAGAGGAACAGAGTCACGATTAATTTGGGATTTCGGCTCTGTTCGTCATCTATTGGCTGTGGTTATTGTTTACCTTTATGCGTGTTGATATTTGGTGATTTGTGCTGTGGGTTTACAGGGTGTGAAGTTAAAGCGATGAGGGATGCTTGTAAGGTATCTCTTTGTATCGACCAATAGCGGCTGGGGAAAACATGTCATCTAAAACTTATAATGAAGATGGATGGATGCACTGACACAATTTCAAAGCAGGCTAGGGGCTCATGTTTTTTGTTGTTGTGGTGTGCTAGGGACTGAGGCAGGCACTTCTGGAATCTATGCAGTGTAGAGAGAGTTATAGTATTGTTATGGTACTGTTTTAAGGTGCACACTATTAAAAGGCAACAATGAAACGACTTTTTTGTGCTTTGCAAATCATGCAAGATGAATATGTTTATTTTTGTCCCTGTATGACTGCTGATTTTCATGCAATTCTTGTATATCACACATTATACCATTGTATTGCTTTATGTTACTCTGTATTATATATGTGAGGGATGTCTCTGTATCTTTATTTTAGCTATTCTGGAGTGTCATTGATAATACAGTGAATATATAACCCTTTCCTCCACAAAAAAAGTTAATTAGCAAGCTTAGATTCCTCCTTGCCACCCTGACATTTGACTGCTGCTAATTCACTGATTAATCTCATTAATGTGATTATAGTAGGATTTGGAGTTGACTGCTATTGTTCTGTAGACAGTACCATTGAGGCAGAGACACTGCCACCTTTATCTCTTTTACTGGCATTTTTTTCCCTCCCTTCTGTCTACTTTGCTAGTGTGTGCTGTGCTTGACTTGTGCCTGTTTCAGCACTAGGAGCTGTCCAGTGCTGAATCAAACACTGGCAGGCATAACTTAGTAGTACCAGACAGTTGTAAGCACAGTAGTGCTTCCATACATCATATACATATATCTGTGAGCACAGTCACTTCGAATTGCCACTGTAAAGGCATGTGGGGAAAATACTCCTATTCTCATCTATATTGCAGGCATACTGAATGAGAGAGTGCAAAGAACAATGCTAATTTGGAAAGTGCACTAACTGCAGCAACCAATCATATATCACTTTACAGTTGCCAGATCAGTAAAAGATGGCTTCTGATTGGTTACTATGGGCTACTATAGTTCCCACAGTATCCCTTACCTCCCTGTAGTCCCTATATATATAGTGTTTTCATTTGTTTATGCATATGCATTATGACCAGTATCCGTTGTACTATAAGTGTCAGACATCACAACCTTATAAAAAATAACACAAGACGCGCATGTTTCAGACAGCAAACTATGCTGGGATTTGTAGTTTCTTGTTGGCTATGCAACATTTATTGTCTTTTTTTTTTCTTGATAGGTCACTTTTTTTTATTTTAAACTACTGTATGTTGATTGCTATTTGGTTAACCAGCAGCTCTGACTACAAAGAGGACCACATTGTTGTACGGTTCACTGGTAAATGTCTGCATACTTTTTTCACATGTACAATGGAGAGCAGGTTTTGCGCTTTAATGCAGCCAATTGTTCAGAAACTTTCACTAACCTGTCTGTCATTTAAGAAGCAAAGCTCCACGGTTGGCCAACACACACATGCTACATACCCAGCATGTCACGCTATTATAAATCTGCTCTGTTATATTATGCTTCTATAGAGTTGCTTTTATAGGTTTTATGTGTGTCGGATCATTATGTCATTTTGCAACCTTATCATTACGTTTTAAACCCATCCCATTTCTGTATTGTAATCTAATGTATTATAATGCAAGTGGGTTTCAGAGAACATTTTTTTTCTCAAATGTATTTCTTACTTTCTTATTTATGACTTTTATAGATATTTTAATCACGCTAGGCTATTGGTCACCAGTGTTGTTTTCCTCACCACTCCCCATTCATTTTACGGATTTATATTCTAGGATATTTTGGCTCCCCCCCTCTGCCACACTTCCCCTTAAAGTAATATGAAGCTCAGCATTTCCTCTTTGCTCTATTTACAGCATAAAATCTACTACCACAAAAAAAAGTGTAGCAGAACAGCATTCAAACAGTTAAACACAGCACTTTGTTCTTCAATGGAAAGCTTCTTGCTTCAGTGAGCAGCTTCTGACCGCATGCTAAGAGGTGATAACATTATATTTTGTTTACATTCCTTTGTCAGATACATTTAGTAAACATTAGCAAACTCCTGAAACTGAGCTCTATGGCCCATACTCACGAGGGACAATTGTCACCGCAACACGCGGGGGGCGCGTGTTGCGGCGACAGGTCGCCCGTGAGTACGCACACCGAACTGTCACCCAGAACGGGCGCGCACCCCAAACTTTCGCCCGTCGCTGAAGTCGCCAGGCGATTGAAATGTTCAATTGCCTGGCGACAGTCGCCGCCGCAACTCCGCCGCAGCTGTCGCTAGTCCGCGTGAGTACGCGGACTAGCGACAGCAACCTCCATTGAGGTACGCAGAGCTTCCGGCGAGCTTCCGGCGGGGGGAGGAGGAACGTCGGCAACAGCTTCCATCGCGCCGCTGGTCCCTCTTCCGCGTGTGTACGCGAAGGGACCTGGCGAGGAGCTGTCGCCAGCCTGTCGCCCACACGCTCACGTATGCTGGCGACAGGCCACTTTTACCGCCCGTGAGTATGGGCCATTACTGAGCTAAGAAGCAGAAAGAGCTGAGAAGTGATCACTAGATAGATTTTAATATATAAATAGCAGCAGCTATACAATAAAATGTAATGGCAGCTTTCAGAGCAAATAAACTGTATTTTGGGAATTTGTAAATTGTAGACATACAATATTACTAGTGCACAAAAGTAAATATGATAACTGTATGGGTAATAAAAAGAAGAAAAATATATCCAAAAATTGTGGGAAGGTACAAAAATTTGGAGGAGAGTACACACCAATAAATGCAAAGTACAAATTATTTGTATAAAAAGTATATACACTTTATTGAACTTTATTTATTAAACAGCAGGAAAACACAGTTTTATTGAATGTTATGTCAGAGTTTTAGCCCACTTTAGAGACAAGATAAGACAAATAACATTTATATTGCGCTTTTCTCCTGGTGGACTCAAAGCACCAGTGCTGCAGCCACTAGGGCGCGCTCTATAGGCAGTAGCAGTGTTAGGGAAACTTGCCTAAGGTCTCCTACTGAATAGGTGCTGGCTTACTGAAACTGAATAGGTGCTGGCTTACTGAAACTTTAAATGTGTTATTGTTTAACTGTCCATACTCTACTGACATCTGCAAAACAATGTACAGTGCATCTATATGTACCAAGCCAATAATAAGCAATATATAGTTACTTGCGTACATGGCGTTCCAGTAGGAAGTATTGGCCTAGGCATATATTTATAATAAAAGTATTTTAGCATGTCTTTAATGAAAATAGATTTATTCTGTGAAACAGGGACTTACAACTTGTTAGGGACTACAAGTTTTGGAATACCAGCAGTGGTTGTATCAGGCAATCTCTGGTCTCTATATCTTACTTAGAAGCAGGAGTTTAAAGGGTACTTGAAGTGAGAGGGGTATGGAGGCTGCCAAATTTATTACATCTTAATCAATACCAGTTTCCTGGCTGTCCTGCTGATCCTCTGCCTCTAATACTTTTAGCCATAGACCCTGAACAAGCATGCAGAACAGATGTCTCCTTGGCTGAAGTCTGACAAAATTAGCAGCATGCTTGTTTCAGGTGTGTGATTCAGACACTACTTATGCCAGAATGAACAGCATGCCTGCCAGGCAGCTGGTGATGTTTAAAAGGAAATCAATATGGCAGCCTCCTTATATCTCTCACTTTAGGTTCCCTTTAACCTTCCTGGCGGTAACCCCGAACGTAGTTCGGGGTAAGCCGTGCAGGAGGTTTTCTCAGGCCCTGCTGGGCCGATCTGCGTAATTTTTTTTCCTGAACGCAGCTAGCACTTTGCTAGCTGCGTCAGCACACCGATCGCCGCCGCCCACACTGATTCGCCGCTATCCGCGCCGCCGCAGAGCCCCCCCCAGACCCCTGCGCTGCCTGGCCTATCAGCGCCAGGCAGCGCTAAGGGGTGGATCGGGTCTCCCCTAGATGTCACAACGTCGATGATGTCATCCCACCCCGTCGCCATGGTGACGGGGGAAGCCCTCCAGGAAATCCCGTTCTTTGAACGGGATTTCCTGATCGCCTATCGCCGGAGGCGATCGGAGGGGCTGGGGGGATGCCGCTGAGCAGCGGCTATCATGTAGCAAGCCCTACGCTCGCTACATGATTTAAAAAAAAAAAAAAGCAAAAAAACGGCAGCGCTGCCCCCTGGCGGTTTTTAATATACCGCCAGGGAGGTTAAAATGGACCTGCATTGTTGGAGAGAAGGAAAACATAGAGAAATACACCCTGTATGTATGTAGAGAGGTTAGCCTGTCTAATTACCCATCATCTGTGACTAATCACAACTGTAATTTGATCTCTCAGCTGTGTCAGCTGGCTGTCTTGGCAGAGCAGCTAATTTGTAAACACAGGAAGTTAATCCTATGTCTGTTTCCATGGAAGCATGAAGTAGACACACTGTAGATTTACTGCAGAATTTGTATCAGCTGTAATAAAGAAATGTTTTTCTTCCAAGGTTATTATGCTGTTGCTTATCTTTTATAGCAGAGAGGAAGTGGTAGGGGTGGGGATGGGATAATCTATACAGCTTACATGTAAAGAGTATCAGGAGCAATCACCTTACAGCACTCTGGGTCTTATAGATTCCCAGCCATGGAGGGTCTGCATGACTAATGTAAGAGCTAGTACATGCTAGCAGGGGATACTGACAGCTGGGTTTCCCATTGGACTGGATCATTACACGTGTATGATGTATTCACCAGACAAAGGTGATGTAAATGCTGAGAGATAGTTCTCTGGCAGCGAGGGGGACATGTAGAGCCCAAACCTTCTCTAAATTGTGTGTGTGTATATATAAGAGAGAGATCAAATCTTTATTTTCCAAACATCTTTTTTTAATTATTATTTATAATGATTTATTAAAGGGGGTGTTTTTTTTGGGATTCTTCCATTTGTTTTTTTTAATTGTTCATGCACTTAAAGAGACTCTGTAACAAAAATTGCATCCTGTTTTTTATCATCCTACAAGTTCCAAAAGCTATTCTAATGTGTTCTGGCTTACTGCAGCACGTTCTACTATCACCATCTTTGTAATAAATCAACTTATCTCTCTCTTGTCAGACTTGTCAGCCTGTGTCTGGAAGGCTGCCAAGTTCTTCAGTGTTGTGGTTCTGTGATGCATCTCCCCCCTCCAGGACCCTCTATGCACACTGCCTGTGTATTATTTAGATTAGGACAGCTTCTCTCTTCTCTCTTATCTTTTACAAGCTGGATAAATCCTCCTCTGAGCTGGCTGGGATTTCACATACTGAGGAATTACATACAGGCAGAGCTGTCTGTACTCTGCAGGAAGAAACAGCCTGACACTTCAGTGGATGAGAGCTGAAGGGGGAAAGAAACACACAAATGATCTCTTGAGATTCAAAAGGAAGGCTGTATACAGCCTGATTGTGTATGGATGTATTTTCTATGTGTGGACATACTGTACATCAACCTACTTCCTGTTTTGGTGGCCATTTTGTTTATTTATAAACAAACTTTTTAAAACTGTTTTTAACCACTTTTTATGTGGCGAGGAGCGACGAAATTGTGACAGAGGGTAATAGGAGATGTCCCCTAACGCACTGGTATGTTTACTTTTGTGCGATTTTAACAATACAGATTCTCTTTAAAGCCTACATCCACTCTTTTATTATTATTATTATTATTATTATTATTATTATTATTATTATTACTAGCTGGTGGCCCGGCGTTGCCTGGGTATGTATTTGGCCGGTGTTGGCTCCGCCCACTTTTCCTAACCCTAACACACAATTATTCAATTACTTAATGACCAAGTATGTGAGCTTTGCGGTCTTTGGCATCAATAATTTGCATTAAAATAAAATAAGTCTGATTGGCTGTGGCTCCACCCCTTTTCTGAATTTGAACTCCAATCACCTAATGGCCAACTGTACCAGGTACAGGTGATTAATATTGCAAGAGGCTTGTGCCATTAACAGTGCAAGAATGGCAGCAATTAAATATTCCCCCTTGAAAATCAATAGGTGGATTTTGATTGGCTTTTGTAGGCTCCACTCACTTTTCTAAATATCAATCCCAGTCACCCAGGGACCAATTATGCAAAGTTTGAGAACCCTACCATTAACAGTGTAAGAATGGCTGCAGTTTATATTTTCCCAATGAAATTTGTATTTGTCTCAGCCCACTGATGACCCGGTTGTTGCCCGGTTATGTATCTGGCTGGTGTTGGCTGCACCCACTTTTCCTAACCCTAACACACAATTAACCTATTTTGGTTCCTGGACGTAGTTTCTACGTCCAGGAACCATGCGCGCTACCGCGTGCCCCCGCGGCCGATCGTGCGCGTGCACGCGCACTCCCGGCCACGGATTCGGTAGCCAAGGAATCAATGTATCGGGCTACGGAGCCCGATCATTGATTCCTCTCCCCCGCTGAAAAAGCGACAGCTTCTCTCGGAAGCTGCGCCTTTTCTGGCCGTTTCCTTCCCGATGTGTCACTCTAAGCGCGTGCTACGCTTAGAGTGACGTCATGTAAACAAACTAATGGCCGCCATCTTGTGGCCAAAAAGTAATACTACACCTGTAAAAAAAAAAAAACAGAATTAACACACATTTACATTATAAATCTATTGTTTACCTCCCACCCTCCCAAAAGTACCCTAATAAAATTTTTAGTATAAAAAAAAAAAAACATTACAATAATAAAAAAAAAAAAACATGTAAATATTTACCTAAGGGTCTAAACTTTTTAAATATCAATGTAAAGATGAAATATTTCTATATTTTTTTTATTTTAAACTTGTAAATAGTGATAGATGCAAAATGGAAAAAATGCACCTTTATTTCCAAATAAAATATTGTCGCCATACATTGTGATAGGGACATAATTTTAACGGTGTAATAACCGGCACATATGGGCATATACAATACGTGAGTTTTAATTATGGAGGCATGTATTATTTTAAAACTATAATGGCTGAAAACTGAGAAATAATGAATTTTTCCATTTTTTTCTTATTCTTCCTGTTAAAATGCATTTACAGTAAAGTGGCTCTTAGCAAAATGTACCCCCCAAAGAAAGCCTAATTGGTGGCGGAAAAAACAAGATATAGATCAGTGCATTGTGATAAGTAGTGATAAAGTTATAGGCTAATGAATGGGAAGTGAACATTTCTCACGTGAAAACGACGGAACCTGAATGGGTTAATCAATTACTCAATTACCAAGTTTGTGAGCTTTGCGGTGTTTGGCATCAATAATTTTCATTGGAATGAATCAAATCTGATTGGCGGTTTGTGGCTCCACCCCCTTTCTCAATTTGGACCCTAGTCACCCAATGATCAACTGTACCAGGTTTGAGTCTTGTGCCATTAACAGTGCAAGAATGGCAGCAATGTAAATATTCCCCTTGAAAATCAATAGGTGTATTTTGATTGGCTTTTAGAGGCTCCACCCACTTTTCTGAATATTAATCCTAGTCACCCAATGACCAACTGTGCAAAGTTTGAGAACCCTGCCATTAACAGTGTAAGAATGGCTGCAGTTTACATTTTCCCAGTTAAATTTGTATTTGTCGCCATCCACTTTTTGGTTATGGGAATAAAAAGTATCCTATATTTTATTCCAGGTGATGTATACTATGTGTGTGCCAAATGTCATTCAAATCCGTTCAGCCATTTTTGCGTGATTGAGTAACAAACACCCAAACATCCACATTTCCAAACATCTGAACTTTCCCATTTATAATATTAGTAGGATTACTACTACTTTTTTCTACAAATATTGCTCCCTCTACCTCCTACTGGCTTTGCTCATTAAAATAAACCATAATTTTTTTTTTTTTTGGGGGGGGGGGGGTGGGTGGTGGTGGTCACATGATCACCACAACTCTTGCTTTGAAGACTCAGGGAGCCTCCTTGTCCAAACTCCCCCCCCCTCCTCTCCCTATCCCACTCCCCATCTAATAATCCTATGGTACAGGGTTTGAGTGATATTCAACCCCCCCTCTTCACACATCCTGACAAGTCAGCCGCGCCTCCCTTCCCATAAGGCACGTCAACTAGGGGTCAGTCACGACAAAGGATCCTGTGAAGCATAAGCAGTCACATGACTATCCCTGTCTTTATAAAAACAGATAAAGTGTTGGCGTGATATTTGAAGCAGTTTGCCTTGCATTGCCAGGGGGAGAGGGGGCCCTTTGTGTGAAAATAATACAGAGAATTTATGAAAACTTAAAAATGGAATTACTAATTGGGTTTTGCACTTGTCCATTAATGATCACTGGCTTTCTTAGTAAAGGGATGGAAGAACATTTCATGCTGTTTCATTTCCATTTCCACTGTGTTGCATTGCGAAAATTGGGTTTTATCTCTACTGGTTATGAACGTGAGACCTAAATTGCTCCTGAGCTCAATCCATGTGCTGCCTTGCAGCATCACTACAGACTATCCGTCTTTTTCTGCTACTGGCAGGCTGCAGTTGGTGGTGGCTGGAGGTCCGCAACAGCTGCAGTGCCCTGTGTTGTCTAGCCACCGTATAGACTATAGAATAACCGGCCTCCTCCTCATGCCAGCATTGGAGCAGGAGAGGTGTATATAGATATATCCCTCATACACAGAGCTGCGAGAGAGAGAGAGCGAGAGAGCAGGGCTCCTGAGCTGTTTACAATTTTGTAATTTGAAGGAATGTATGCGATTGGCTAAGGAAACACAATGTGACTTAATGGCAGTCACGTTTTCTGCTTCTAGACAGATTACATAAGTTATATTTAGACATCCCCTATGCTCTCATGCCAGGAAGTCCTGATAAGCTCCCAGCTGCGTCCTCTATCACGCTGTATTGATACAAGGCTACCCTGATCACCACAATAAAGACATATCTCCATCTCATTGCAGAAAATAGCACCTGCTCTTGATTTAAATATGAATTTATCCACACACAATTCTTTAAGGCTCTTGAGCAACTGAGACTGTAACGTTTGACGTTGGATGACTCCCTCACATAAGGTCTTAGACGGTGTCCTCCGTAAGGTCTTTGTCATGTAAAGCCAGTGATAGGTTAAGGATCGCTGAAAAGGGAAAATAAAATAATAAGAGCTGTGAGCTTCTGCACGCTATGCTGCTGAGTTCCCATCTATTACAATATATACAGCACTGCACACGCTACCCAGTCTGCTCAGGAGATTTAGGGGCCTGTGGGTACAATGTTAAAGCATACAGTACATCCCTATACTTGTCTGACTGTGCTCAGCAGCCCAATAAGCAGGAAGAGTTGGAGATCATTTGTTTAATCCAGAGGCAGAGCTGGCCAAATTCTCCAGCTCGGTGGTGAAGTGCAGCCACATGTCAGGATTTGGGGAATTGGACATGTCTTGCTCCACTCTGAGGATGTCAGTGTGAGACAGGGTAAGTCAGCAATATGCTTCTACTGAACGATGCTGTTCTGCAGCAGTAATGTGGTCTCTGTGGGAGTTGGTGCTTCATGCATACTACACAGCTAAGCTTCCTAGCCCATTGCCTCGCAGACTGTCTGTCGCTCTCATCACAGAGGATACAGTCAGTTGCTTCAGCATCAGCACCGCACACACACACTTTACCCATTCCTTCTCAGCACTGAGCCGTGGTGGTGTGTCAGCTTTCCTAAGCTAGTCTCTGGACTTCAGGTTTGTTTCCTCCTTGCATGAAAGCATCGTTACTATTGTCCATGTGGCACGATCATTAGCATACAGATGAGAGGTGATCTGGTGTCTGTGCATCCACTGAAGAACGAGGTGCGGGGGGAGGAAAGTTGATTGGATGAATGAAGAGGAACGGTGGGCGTTCAAACGCATTACAAGAGTTTAGTTGTCATGGAACAGGTTTGCCAATTTTCCTTGGTGCATCTCTTAAGTGGGGGAGTCTGGGTGCCTGCTTCCTAACTGATTGCTTATCACATCCCTGGCCTACTAAAAAAAAAAAAGTGACAGATTTGGGACTTTATTACTGATTTCCGTGACCTTATCGGCTTGCTTCAACTGTCCATGCTTTCATATCTATGCCAGGTAACTGTAACTCATGCATGTGACTTCTGCTGTGTATTCAACGAGGACTTTGTATGCCGCTTTGCCTATTAGTCAGCTACTGTGAGTTGCATGCTCCTTAACTTTTACCATATTGATATACTGCAGTTGTCTTCCGAGGCTTTTGCATGGGCAGAAAGTAGCCTACCTAGTCATAGCAAAGTCTACCAGAGCTAAAATTAGCTAGCAATGGCTGCTTCTTCTTCTTTCTTTTTTTTTTTTTTGTCTAGACAATGGAACTTGCAAGGCATTTTGCCATTGTAAATAGCTGCAAATTGACAGTCATTTAATCATCACAGGCTAATTAAGGTAGATTTTACCCAATCTTGAGTCCTGTTAGGCATAAGCTAGCAAGAGAGTAGAATTTGTTTTACGACTGTTATCTGCATACCATTGGTCTGTGAGGCGTCTAGTTCTAGAGGTAGCTAGTAAGTATTCCATAGTCTGAGGCTGTATGTGGCTGGCATGCTATGCTTGGAGTAAAGGGATATAACCACATCTTCTCATCTCATACAGCAGTCTTTCTCCTCATGCAGACGTCTTCACACTGAGTGACCTAATTTGAAAGTCCTGCATGTTTCAGAGAGACAACTGCCTTGAGATGTAACTTGCTTCATACATGCATAGATAGATGCCTGTGACACAGCCACAGAGAGACAGCTTATGTTTCATTTCAGACATTCTCATTTAGAAATTAGAAGTTTTATCTGATTTCACATGATGATGCACATACCCCTGGCAGCATGTAACAAGATAAACAAGAGGAATTCAATTAAGTGGGCTTTGCAGTTGAACTTGTATTTCTCTGTGTCCTTGTATGCCTTGTGATTTAAAGTATATATCATATAGGTATCACTGTAGCCACTGCAGTAATAGGATTTTTTGTTGTTGTCGCTTTTTTCCATGTTATTTAGTTGCTGGTATGTGATGTGTGGCGGTTGCTTTATACCGCTTGCTGCCCCAGTATTGTTATATTAAATAGGTAAATAGTCTGTGAAAAAAGGTTTTGCTTCATAAACATGTGGAAGCTGCGGTAACCCCTAGCAACCAATTACAGAGCAGCTTTCTTTAGGATAACTACTGGACAAAGATAACAGCTGGTATCTGATTGGTGCAGATGACAGTGTTGTGTTTTTGTTAAGAACTGCCATTAAATGATCCCCACATTTTTATGAGTATAGGTTTAAAAAGTTTGGAAGCAGAGTAGTAATATTAAAAAATGGTTACTGCAAATAACAAAATGATTACAAAATGTTTATATATATATATATATATATATATATATATATATATATATATATATATATATATATATATATATAGTCGCCTCACCATAGCGCAGTATAGGTCTTGTTGATTTTTCTGTGGCTAGTAATGCTATAAAGTTACACTGATGGGACTTGTAGGTTTGTTATTAATTTAAAAACTAAAATGTAGAACAGACCTATTCTAAGTGTTTACTATGACTATATACTGTAGATAATAGTCTTCTCATATCTCTGTATGCTGGACCCTGAACTCCCCTCTAAAGGAAAGAGGATGTCTAGTATGATGCTGCCAGGACCTTGTTGGATGTTTGCATAGCTTTGGAAGTCCATGTGTTTTTGCGTGGCAGGCTATTTATCATTAAACTTTGGAGAACCTGTAGGCTTGCTGGTTCATTTTGGCATTGCAGCATCCATAGATTAAAATTCCACACAGACTTCTGAACACTGCAGATCCTCTCCAGCTCCAGCTCATGCTGTCAGCTCAGTGCTGGTGAATGTTTATTTCTAGAGAAAGACCTGCCTTTCCTACCCAGGCAGTACCTGCTATACAGGCACCATATACCATTGAGTAGTTTATTTTTCAGTGCAATGGTGACAGCTGATCACAGCTATAATCCAACACCTCTCTTATTGTGCAAGAGCTTGTTTGAATGGCATCTTGTTTCTTGTTATACCCATAATATTGGTCTGTATGACTTATCGAGCAGCACAGCCAAGCTGTTAGATTATATTCTTCATCTACAGCAGTCCAGCACATTGTATATTTTATCTCTATTTTTTTAATGTTACGTGGAATATACTCTCTGCCTCTCCAATGATGCCAGCTAACCTGGTTTCAGAAATAATCAAGGCTGCAGGGAACCCACAGAGAGCCATTAAATCAAGAGTCTGCCATGGCAGACTGTGAGCAGAGACTGAAATCAATGCTCTATCTGCCAGTAGAGCCTTTGCTGCGTTGAAATTCCCACCTGCTTTGTGCATCTGGGCAATTGGCTAGAGCTGAAGACACACCAGTGATTGTGCTGGCTGCAGCTATGTCTGCAGCACATTGCAGGGCAATATGTTTATGAGCTGCCCAGCAAAACAAGTGTGGAAGTTCAACGCTAAAGAAAGATTCATGCTTGATAAAGCTATATGGTTTTAATTGGATGGGGGTCATCAGACAGCAGTGAGACTGAAGCGAGGCACTCATAGAATTTATGTTATTAATATTTACTTAACCCCTGGCTGCTGTACGTTTAGCCTGCAGACCTTGTGCAGGTCTCTATAGAAAGCACTCAGGAGTGGAAGGCTGTAAGCTTATAGTTTGGTATCATTTGGAGGAAAGAAGAGAGAAAACAGCTTGCTCAGCGTCTGACTGTGTTATCGAGCTCCCTGGCTTGTGCTCTAAGATTTATGCCACTCATAGGTGAACAATGGGAAGTGGACTTCTCATGGGCACTGGAGTAACAATAGAACTGCTTTTTATTTCACACATTCTTTTCTTAACTTCTGTAGCAGGGTAGGAATGAAAGATCATGTGCAGTGGCAAAAGTTGTCTAACACCAACATGGAGTGGGGGCAACAAAGGGACCACCATTGTATCTCCAGGGTGAAGTTTAACCACTTAATGACAAGCAGACTTATAAAAACGTCCTGCTAGAGCCTCTTAACGGCTCCAGGACGTTTTTATAAGTCAAACAGTGCTGCTGCTGCTTCACGTGCATGTGCGTGCTCCCGCGCGTGCGTTCCCGCGCATGTGCACTTGAGATTAGTGAAAAAAAAAACACCATAGAAAAAATACACCTTTATTTCCAAATAATATATTGTCACCATACTTTGTACTAGGGACATAATTAAAATCTTGTGATAACCAGGACAAATGGGCAGATAAAATGTGTGGGTTTTATGTACAGTAGCAGTGTTTTTTATATTAAAACTATAGGGGATGAAATTGGAAAAATAGTGTTTTTTTTTCATTTTTTCCTTGTTTTCCCCTTAAAAATGCATACAAAATAAAGTAATTACTGAAAACAAATATCAACCCCAAAATGTCTAATTGGTGGTGAAAAAAAAAAGATATAGTTCATTTCATTGTGATTAGTAGTGATTAAGCTATTGGCAAATGAAAGGGATGAGCACGGAAAGGTGAAAATCGCTCATGTCCGTTAGGGTAAAAATCCCTTTGGGGTGACTTGGTTAAGCAAGTGCCTAGGAATTTGAGGTGTCAGAGGCTACTTTCATTGTATCAGAAAGCAAAGAAAATTTGAAGTTTTGGAAATGGAAATCTCCCATTAATGGTCTTCTGGAAGCAAACTGGTTATAATAAATGGATACCCAACAGTCATTGCAGGCTGCACAAAAATCATTATAAACCAATGCTCAAAAAGATAGGGCAAGTTTTATCAACGAGGGTTCTTTGAAGGCTTTGCAGGGGCTCCCTGGCATTTTTCCTTCCCGTGATTGTGGCGAGTTAAGTAAGTTTCAAAAGTACCACTTTGGCTCCTCTGTGTCCTCTTCATTTATTTTATGCTTGCCCCGAATGTGGTAGGGGTGTTTGTGTGTGAGTTTGTGAGTGTGAGTGTGTGGGGAGAGTATACGAGTGCGCACTATAAAGGGATTACTGTAGAAGGAAGCCTTACATTGGGGGTCAGAATAATAAAGTACACATTAATAAAAATCAGTGGGAAAGGGAGGCAGTGTAATGAGCAGCACCATACTAAGAGGTAGTGTAATGAAGAGTTATAGGGGAGCACTATAATTGGGTCTATAGCAAGAAACCCTAACTAGCGCTACTATAATAGGAAACACTGTAAGGAAGAAACATGGAAAGGGGGCTAAACAACAAGGCTGCTACAATGAAGCCACTTCAAAAGACCATGCATCCTGCAAAATAAATCCTCACTCCCCACGTCAATGCAGGGCAACTGAATGCAGAGTGATATGGAGGCTGCCATATTTTTTTTTCCTTTCAACCACTTAAGTACCAGCGGTCTCTGCCCCCTTAAGAACCAGAGACCACTGGTACCAGAAACCACGGAATACCAACGGATCGCCGTACATACCCGCCATCCACGCTGCACGCTGGGAACCACAGGCTACCCACTCTGCTGTCTCTATGACGGCAGAGCTCTGTGAGCCAGTCAGGAGCTGCTTTCATTGGCTCCTGACTGTGTCTATCAATGTCAGCCAATGGGAGTTGCTTACATTGATAGACTGGGTCAGAAGCCAATGAAATCGGCTCCTGACTGACTCACAGAGTTCTGCCGTCATGAAGATGGCAAGGCGAGTGAGCTGCGGCGGGGGGATAGCGATGTGAGCGACGAGAGCAGCAAGAATGTGCGGCGGTGAGTTAAAAATCTATGCCCTGGCAGCCACAACAGCATCAAAACAGGGAGATGGAAGGCTCTGGGTCCTACAGATCCTTTCCGCTCCTCTCTCATTGTGCTCGGTCCAGTGGTGTCACCCCCGTTGCAGTTATTCGACAAACTGGTTAAATAAGTCTTTGGGGATACTTGGGAGGCTTCTGAAAGCCCAGAGTGTCCCCGAGTGCACCCAAAGATGGGTGGCGCATACTGTGTATGCTTACATGTGCATTCGCGAGCACTGTCCCATACGCAGTACAGAGCCGCCCATCTTTTAAAGCACTCAGAGACTTGGGACAGCTGGGGAATGAGTTCTTTGAGTCCAGGACCTTTTCTTCGCTCTCCATATGCATAGCTTCCAACTGTCCCTCTTTTGGAGTGACAGTCCCTCTTTGGGAGCCATGTCCCTCTGTCCCTCTTTCCTCCTCATTTGTCCCTCTTTCAGGACTCATGAACAGATCTATGTAAATATGTGTTTTTCTACAGAAAAATGTATTTAATTGACTTAATTTGTAGGAAAATTAACCAAGATAGAAAGGACCAGAATGGTTTGAATTATAAAATAACATTTTACTTATGACATTTTTATAGAATGCATGACTAGGGGTGTGTCGTGGGTGTGGTTAGAGGTGTTGCAGGGGTGTGGCTTAAGTGCTCCTCTTTCTGATTTCAAAAATTTGGGAGGTATCTATATGTGAGTATCTGGCTTTTTCTTTTTTAGCTGGCTTCAGACTTGATTTTTACTTTGCCTTAGTTGACCATTTCTACACTATTGTAGATAATGCAGCTATAGGAGAAATTAGAGGAGTCACAAGGCTCTCTATTGGTCAAACAGCATCTTGATCTGCTTCCTCTGTAGTCTCTTGCTTCATGGTGAGGCATACAGGTGTCCTTAGGACAGTGATGGCTAACCTTGGCAGTCCAGCTGTGACAAAACTACAAATCCCATCATGCCTCTGCCTCCCCGAGTTATGCTTAGAGCTGCCAGAGTATTGCAATGACTCATGGGACTCGTAGTTCCACCACAGCTGGAGTGCCAAGGTAAGCCATCACTGCCCTAGGACAACACAGGTGTGCCCACAGCCATCTGTGATTCAACACTGAACAGCTAGCTCTACTAGGTTCCTGTTCTATAGGCGCATTTCATCATATGCCCCTGTAACAGTTATACAATCTTATTCTAGGCTAGTTGTACAGTATATGGAAGTTTCTTAAGGTATCAGCGTATGAATGGATGCCGGACACACAGGCACATAGAGACACACCTGAAGCCAGCATTCCACTTCTGTATTCTAAAACCACTATTGATATGTCCTGTGTATAAGGCTGAGAAAAAGATTTCCTGGGATGTTTGAACAGTTAACAAATTGTATCCACCTGAGACGAGAGGTATATGGAAGCTTCCATATATAGTTCCTTTTAAACAATACCAGTTGCCTGGCTGTCCCGATGATCTTTCATGCATCAGTAGTGTCCTAATCACAAAACTGAAACAAGCATTTGGCAAATCCAGTGAAACTTCAAACATCTGATCTGCATGCTTTGTTCTGGGTCTATGGCTAAATTATTAGAGGCAGAGGATCAACAGGAGAGCCGGGCAATGTGCATTGTTTAACAAGAAATACAGTATGTCAGTCTTCATATGTCTCTCACCTCGGGTTTTCTTTAAGCTTTTATGTATGTGAGTATTTTGATTGGGTGACAACTCCACTTATTCTGGTCCACTTCTCTTGGTACTAGTCCTGGTAGGTAGATAAATACTTCAAAAAGCTAGTATTAAAAGCACATCTGAAGTGGATATGGAGGCTGACATATGTATTTCCTTATAAACAAAACCAGTTGTCTGGCAGCCCTGCTGATCTCTTTGGCGGCATTAGTGACTGAATAATACACCTGAAACAAGCATGCAGCTAATCCAGTGAGACTTCAGTGAGAGCACCTGATCTGCATGCTTGTTCAGGGTCTATGGCTAAAAGTATTAGAGGCAGAAGATCCGCAGGACAGCCAGGCAAAGTGCATTGTTTCAAAGGTTATAAATATGTCAGCCTCCTTATGCCTCTCACTTCAGGTGTCCTTTAAATCAAAATAAATATAAAATCATGATAAAAGCATACAATAAATAAATACAGTCAATAGTATCTTAAGAGGCACGGGAGTGCCTTATTTTTTTTTACAATATTAACTTATGGATTATTTAATTAGTCAGTGTTTGCCCATTGTAAAATCTTTTCTCTACCTGATTTACATTGTGAAATGTATCACTGGTGGTGACATCTTTGGTTCTGCCAGGTGAACTGTACGGAATGTTTGTCACTGGAAGTTCTATACATAGTGAGGGAGATACTGCTTGCTTGGCAGTTGGAAAAAGCTGTTATTTACCACAATGCAATGAGGTTCACAGACAGCAAACTGTCTGGACCAAGGTCATGACATCACACTGTGGGAGGGGTTTCACCACAATATCAGCCACACATACCCCACTGATGATTGATTGGAGAAAAGGTGAAGATTTCTCGTGGGAAAGGGGGTATCAGCTACCGATTGGAATGACATTCAAGTCTTGGTTACAGTTCCAATGTATACCAGTAAGCTCTAGGTGATGTGACTAATGTAACCTGCTGCATTATTATTTTTTTCACTTGATGTGAGAGGCTGCATCATTTTGAATACAGGTCTACCTTAATCTGTTAAGTTGCAATAAGCCTGTTGTTGCGGTTATGTCATATAAGTTATTTATACAATAATTAATACAATACGGATAGATCATATGAGCTGTATTATTACCATGGAGACTGCTGAGGAGCTTCCGTGGCTCCAGTGGTGTATCTGTAGCTCAGTGTAGAAACCATATAGGACAGGGCATATAGGATACACAGGAATTGTGGACCTTTCCTTCTGGGTGAGCACACATGGTCACCTCTGGTCACCACTGGAGTCAGGTGGCTGAGATCCAGATCCAGCATAGAGTTATGTAGGATAAGAAGACAAAGAAAGACATGTGTGATATGAATGATGCCAGTTATTATTATTATTTATTGTATTTATAAAGCGCCAACATATTACGCAGCGCTGGACATTAGTTTAGGTTACAGACAATATTTAGGGGTGACATACAGCAATATGACAATACAGGAATACAAGAAAACCAGATCACGCAGCACAGTATGAGTACAAGGTAATGCTTAGTCAGTCACTGGATGGAGCATGGAGATTAAGCAAGTTAGGTTCACTCAATTGCATAGCATGGGTTCACAGTAATGGAGGTGCATGATCAGGTAGGACACAAAAGGAGGAGGACCCTGCCCAAAGGCTTACAATCTAGAGGGAGAGGTAGGGACATGAAAGGTAGGGGACCAGAGTTCAGCTGTGGGTTTACAGCACTTGTGAGGGGTAGTAGGCCAGAGTGAAAAGGTGAGTTTTGAGGGCCTTCTTGAAGGTGTTGAAGGAGTTGGCTGCCCTAATGGGTGGATGTAGGGAGTTCCATAGTGTTGGAGCGGCTCTTGAGAAGTCCTGGAGGTGAGCATGGGACTGGGTGATGCGGGGGGCGGTCAGGCGAAGTTCATTGGAGGAGCGGAGTGAGCGGCTAGGTGTGTACCTCTGAAAGCAGGAAGTAGATACACGGCAGGTTTATTGCAGGATTTGTATCAGCTGTAATAAAGAAATGTTTTTCTTTAAAGGTTGTTATGTTGTTGCATATCTTTTAGAGCAGAGAGGAAGTTCTGCGTTCAGGTCCACTTTAAGTGGTGAGACATAAAGGGATTTTATCAATGTTACTGTTTTAGTTTTGTCTTTGGTGTGCTTCTCCACTTTTATCTTTTCGAGATATACAGAGCATGGAGCAGCAGTGTGTGTACAGAGCATGGAGCAGCAGTGTGTGTACAGAGCATGGAGCAGCAGTGTGTGTACAGAGCATGGAGCAGTAGTGTGTGTACAGAGCATGGAGCAGCAGTGTGTGTACAGAGCATGGAGCAGCAGTGTGTGTACAGAGCATGGAGCAGCAGTGTGTGTACAGAGCATGGAGCAGTAGTGTGTGTACAGAGCATGGAGCAGCAGTGTGTGTACAGAGCATGAAGCAGCAGTGTGTGTACAGAGCATGGAGCAGCAGTGTGTGTACAAAGCATGGAGCAGCAGCGTGTGCAGAGAGCATGGAGCAGCAGTGTGTGTATAGAGCATGGAGCAGCAGTGTGTGTACAGAGCATGGAACAGCAGCGTGTGTACAGAGCATGGAGCAGCAGCGTGTGTACAGAGCATGGAGCAGCAGCGTGTGTACAGAGCATGGAGCAGCAGCGTATGTACAGAGCATGGAGCAGCAGCGTGTGTACAGAGCATGGAGCAGCAGCGTGTGTACAGAGCATGGAGCAGCAGCGTGTGTACAGAGCATGGAGCAGCAGAGTGTGTACAGAGCATGGAGCAGCAGAGTGTGTACAGAGCATGGAGCAGCAGAGTGTGTACAGAGCATGGAGCAGCTCTGGGGAACTTAACAGAGTCAGTAATGAGCACAGCCCTGTTTCCTGCTGTGTGAATGCTCTTTCCCCTTTATTACCAGTGTCGGCTGTCCTCATTATTATATGTGGCCTGGTGCACACCGAGCGGTTTTTGAAGCATTTCGCAAACCGCTTCCGCCTGTGAAAATGCTTGGCTAATGCTTTTTAGCAAACCGCAAATGTGGGTCCTGCAGCACTTTTGCGGTTTGCAGAAGCGTTTCTGCCTCAATGTAAAGTATAGGAAAAGCTCAAACTGCTCTGAAAAATGCTAGATCAGAGCGGTTTTCCAGGCATTTTTGTAACAGTAGCTGTTCACTAACAGCTTTTACTGTAACAATATATGAAATCTGCTACACAAAAACACTCCAGAAAACGCGGGGATCGAGCAGGGAATCTATCCGGCGGGTCATCGGACCTGTCGGATATTATCAATCGAGCCATCAGCGGCTCGATTGATAAGGAAACAAACTAACCGTGTATGCCCAGCATTTACAGACTTGATCAACAACACTGAATTACACTGAGGGATTTTCAACAATGCACACTTGTTGTGTGAAGGACAAGAAATTCCTATTGACTCTAAACGTAAATAATTTGTTCTTTGATCGGTTGGAGAAATCATGTAATTTTAGGAAATTTGCTGTGGTGCATGTCCTTAAAGGATACCCGAACTGACATGTGACATGATGAAATAGACATGTGTATGTACAGTGCCTAGTACACAAATAACTATGCTGTGTTCCTTTTTTTTTCTTTCTCTGTCTGAAAGCGTTAATTATCAGGTATGTAAGTGGCTGACTCAGTCCTGACTCAGACAGGAAGTGACTACAGTGTGACCCTCACTGATAAGAAATTCCAACTATAAAACACTTTCCTAGCAGAAAATGGCTTCTGAGAGCAAGGAAGAGATAAAAAAGGGAAATTCTTATGTTCCCAAAGCCAATCAAAGTCAGTGAGATGCCTGTGGTCATTTACAAAAAATAAATAAAAATACAGTTCTACACTACTTCCTGTGTACTGTTCAGTATACAGGATAGTGTGGGGACATATAGTGGCCAAAAAGTAAAAATACACCTACACATATAAAAAAAAAAAAATCCCCATAAATTTTAACAGCTTCCACCCTCCCCTATAGTTACCAAAATAAAACAAAAAGTTACAGTATTACAAAAAAAACAAAAAAACCAAACAAACAAAAAACAACGCAAATGGTTACCTAAGGGACTCAGCTTTTTGTTTTTATTGTGTATCTCATAAGGATATATCACTAATATTTTTGTAATATAGGGTTTGTTATTATTGTTTTAGTAACCGGGACAAATGGGCAAATAAAATGTGTGGGCTTTATGTATCGTAGCACATTTTGTTTCAAAACTATAATGGCTGAAAACTAAGGCACAATGATTTTTTGCATTTTGCTTCTTCTTATTCCCTTTGAAACGCATAAAACATAAAATAATTTTTAGCAAAAAGTACAGCGCAAAGAAAGCCTAAATTGTGGTAACACCCCACCCCCGATATATAGATCATTTTGGTGTGTTAAGTAGTGATAAAGTTACTGGCGAATGGACGGGAGGAGCATGAAGTGTGAAAATTGCTCTGGTTTTTAAAGGGAAATAACCTGAGGCGCGGAAGTGATTAATATTGTAATAAAGTACTTTGTTATTTTCACTACAGTTTATCTTTAACTTTGAAGCATATTTGGTCCTAGCAGTAGCAACACTGCTGTTCATCTATTACACATGCCCTTCTCTCTAGACATGAGAGGCATAAGTTCAGACTGTAGAAGCCACCTCTCCTGTGCAGCCACCCCCCCCCCCCCACACACACACACACATATATTTCTGTTTATTATGGTACATCCTTTGCTGGCAAAGCAGTCAATAACAAGAAAACCAGGCATCATTTTGGAAAGGATGGCGATTACGGTGATATCTTGGACTGTAACACTCCCTTGCATTTGTTTAGCTGGCAACAGAGCTTCCCCTGAGAAATAAACACCCACAAATGTAAGACAAGAAGTTTACTAGTACATCCTCACAGGACACACTAATGCACTTGTTTACAGAAATGATATGCCACCTGTGCAGACAGCGCACCGCCTAATGACAGAGACAAAGGCACGCTCTCCCTGTGCATCGTTATGCGCTACATATCACAACAACGCCACTTACATGTGCTATTTATTTCCATTACTCCATGTGGCTCTTTTTTTTTTTTTTTTTACTTGAAACTTGTGCCCTAAAAATATTTTTGCGTAGTCTTTATTATGTCAAATATAATTACGTATTTGTCCTGTGATACTTGGTTAGTTTCTCAGAGAACTAATAATTATACATATTTTTAATTATTTAGAATGTATCCAGTGTTAGCCTGGCATCTTCTGCAGCGCCGTACAGTGTGTATATAGTTTTGTCACTTAACCTCGTTACGCCGCTCAGGAGGTTTTGCTAGTTTGTGCCCCCCAGTATAATAAATAAGATCCCATGCCTGAAAACCCATTAGCTAGCACTAGGCACCTCCCCCCCCCCCCGATCCCCGCCGCTCCCCCGTTTATATATTACCCAGCCTGGATCCAGTGATCGGTGCAGCCTCCCCGCACCTCTTCACTAAGGGGAAGATCGCACATGACTTCATGTGCAAAGCCGATCCTCCCCATAGAGAGACCGAAGCTGTGCAGGGAGGCTGCGAGATCGCTGGATCCAGGCTGGGTAATGTATTAATGGGGGGGTTGGGGGGGTGCCAGGCACTTGTGCTAGCTAAAGGATTTCATGCATAGGATCTCATTTATTCTGCATGGGGGACTCCTGGGGGCAGGAAGTGGTATGCCCGACACAGTGTTGGGCATACCGCTAAGGAGGTTAACTGTCCCTCAGAGGGGCTCACAATCTAATCTATATTGCAGTCATATGTCCATCATAGCCTAGGGCCAATTTTTAGGGGGAAGCCAATTAAAGGACAACTGAAGTGAGAAGACTATGGAGGCTGCCATATGTATGTCCTTTAAGGCTAGGTTCACAGTAGGACATGCTGTGTTATAAAGTTTTATAACGCAGCTTATCGCACTGCAATGAGAAGTGTATGCGACATTCACAGTGTGTCATTAGCATTGCATTGTAACGTGTGGCATTATGGTAACGCACTGCTGCAGTGTGTTACCTCTAAATGCAAACGTTACCAGGTACAGGGAAGCATACTTTTCACTGTATGCTTTACTGTACCTACTTTATGTGACAATAAGGCAGCGTTGATCTGCATTGCCACTTTTTCATTGCATTGCAATGTTGCGGTGCAACTTTACAACACAACGCCCTACTGTGAATCTAGCCTTAAACAATACCAGTCGCCTGGCAGCCCTGCTGATTTATTTGGCTGCAGTAGTATCTGAATAACACCAGATACAGGCATGCAGCTAATCTTGTCAGACCTGACAATAATGTCAGAAGCACCTGATATGCTGCATGCTTGTTCAGGGTCTATGGCTAAATCCAGGGGTGGACCTTTTATGACACAGCCTGAACCATGTACGTCTTCCAACGGGTGGCATTCGTGTCTGAATAACACCTGAAAGGAGCATGCAGCTAATCTTGTCAGGTCCTTGTTTAGGGTCTATGGCTAAAAGTATTAGAGGCAGAGAGGATCAGCAGGACAGCCAGGAAACTGCTATTGCTTAAAAGGAAATAAAATATGGCACCCTCCATATATCCCCCTCGCTTCAGTTGTCCTTTAAAAGAATAACTGTCGGGCATAAAATTGAAAATCAATTCTTTATTTTTATCTGGTAAACAAGTAATAAGGATGCTAACCAAGCAATCCAAAAGTTAAAAATCACTCTTATTTTTCTTCTGCATAAAACATCATTCCCCAGTTTCCCTGGCTCTTATTTGGTGCATCTGCCGCACAAAGGAAGTTGCAGGGCATGCTGCGTTTTCTTTTTTTCTTCTTTACTTTCCCCTCAGACAAAACTAATGCAGCCTTATTGGCTGAAGCCTCTTTCCCTCCCACACCTCTGTTCCACTCTGATTGGCCAACATTTCTCAATGCACTTTCTACTGCAGAGCTGGGTGGGAGTGTCTGAGGACTGGGAGGGGGCGGGCAATGATACACAGACAGAGTAAGGGAGGAAATGTTGTCAGGAATGGCTTCAAGATAGACACAGACAAAAAGGAAAAGCCTAAGAAGGATTTTCTCTTTTTTACTATAGAATTTTTTTTATTTTTTTTTATTCAATTGTTCTCATTACATTCAGAAATAGTGAACTTTAGATTGCTGTGTGATTAGTATCCCCTCGTTTTATGCCTGACATTAGTTTCTGACTTCGCTCCTTTTGAAAAGAACAGAGCACAAGTCTGCCCTGCTAGTTTCAGCTGTCAGCATTGCGTCCATCTCATTTTGGTGCCGGTGAGCTGAGAGCAGGGTGAGCTGAATCACAGTCCCCCTGCTGCCCCTTAAATTCCCGGCGGTGTTAAAAACTATTCCCCTATAGTACTGTAGCATTACTGCTAAAGCTACGCCAAACTCAGGCACTATGCTTGTAAACAAATGTCTCTGCCTCCAGTTGGCTGTGCCAGTGACCGAAGACAAAAGACTATAGCCTCACTCGGAACTTTTCTCAGAACGTCTCTAATTGTCATTTTGGAACATCAAAATACAATGTGGATTTTCTAAAAGGTTAATCCCATATATACTCTGCTTGCGTTATGCTGCGAGTGATGGAAGCATAGGTAGAGGAGTCTGGGAAATTGTACATATGCTCCAAGTGTCAGCATGTCCACACCATTATTTCAGATGTGTTTTACTGAGCAAAATATAGCTGTTTTCTCAGCTTTTCTCATCACTCCCACATGTTCCCAATCTGGAGGTTTTGTTTTTTTCCCTGTGACTTGATTTGAGAGTGCGGTAGTGGTGTGCTCTTCCTCTGCTAGTGAAATGAAGTGTAAAGAAACCCTTGGATGCTTTCACAGTGCTAATGTTCCTTCATCAGGCAGATTACCAGAACCCCGGTCATCTCCCAGAAGAAGAAGCCTTAGTGGTCTGAAACTGTTTCCTGTGCAGTTAAATATTAAACAAATCGCTATTAGAAACCTTTTCTAAAGCCTTTGACTTCGGCTGCTCCGGAGAACAAATACTTGATAACCTTATAGTGTTGTCTATTGACTCATTGTTTCAGCATGGCGATGCATTTAGAGTCATAGAATATTGACAGCAGATAAAGGCATTAAAATAGAACTACAAGCAAATAAAGAAAGCAACTCAGTAGATAGCAATGTTACAGTGGCAACAATGTTTAAAGTAGACCTGAGGTGAAAATAAATGGATGAGATAAACAATTGTATTCATCCTCCTACTCCTAAAAATGACTTTTTTAAGTATCCCAGGATATTCTTTTTTTATTTAAGCATTTACCAAGTAGGCTGAATGTTTTACAGTCTCTAATCAGTGGCAGCCTATTAAATGTCCCAGAGTTATAAAAAAGTCAGTAGCTCATGTATTTTATCTCCCTCTGCTCTCAGAAGTTGTGTTCTGTCAGGAAAACCTTTATGGCTGCAATTTGCTTATCAGTGATGTTTCCTAAATTCCCGACAAGACAGAAGCTGTCACTTCCATGCCTAGAAATTACCGTAACTCTTTGAGGCAGCAAAGTAAAACAGCCTGGTTATTAATATGTTTTGTACTGTACATACACCTATTTATCTCATCACGTCACATATCGCCTCAGGTACACTTTAAATGCCCAGGCCCGCTTCCTATGTTTAATGCATATGATAGTACATTGCATGTGTTTTGCATTGAACATCCATACTTTTGGAAATACATATACATTAACCCTTTCCAATCCTACATCCGACATTATATATAATAATAATAATAATCCAAACATTTGTATAGCGCTTTTCTCCTGTCGGACTCAAAGCGCTCAAGAGCTGCAGCCACTGGGACGCGCTCAGGAGGCCACCCTGCAGTGTTAGGGAGTCTTGCCTTGAACTCCTTACTGAATTTTTGAGTACTTGACCTAGCCAGGATTCGAACCCTGGTCTCCCATGTCAAAGGCAGAGCCCTTAACCAGTACTCTGTTCAGCCACTATAAAAACCACTTGGGGCACTATTGCCGTAGCAAGGCTGGCTTGGCGTCATCCTATGTGTATCAAAGGTCGGATAAAGTCTCACACTTTGATCCTCTCCAGCACCACACAGCAACATGTAATTATGAAATGTTGCTGTCGACCATGCAAGAGGGCGGAGCTACAGTGTGTGAGCTGGTGCTGGCCCCGCCACTCGTCTCTAGTGCGAGGAGGTACAGACCCATTACATCCCTGCCGCTGCCCCCCAAAAATGAAGTGCTGGGGGAATGTGAGTGTTCGGCAAATAGGATTGGTAAGGGTTAAAAATACCTGGCTAGCGAGCCTCTGTAGTTCTTTGCTGCCAGCAGAGTGTGAATTGCTTTCAGCACAAAGTAGATCATGTGACTTGACTTTCTCACTATGCAAGATGACCTCATTTTTGCATGCACTGCATTTACCTCTTCCTATTCCTTCACCCTTGAGTTTACAAAAGCCATGTGTACCGCTGATCCCTATGCCCTGCTTGGAATAAGAAATCCTTTCTCACCACTCTTTTATTTAAATCTTTTACAAAGACGCTGGGGAGGTTGTGGGAAGGTGAAAATGCTATGGTATATCCCTGCTCAGCTGTAGTGCTGACCACAAAGAGTTCATTTCTTAGCAGAGGATAATTTCTTACCAGGCCAGCTCCTATCTGTCTGTCTAAAGTGTGGATGGGGAGGGGTTTGGAGAGGGGTATGTGTGAGGAAAGAGGATGAGGAACTTTATTGAATGTAATTGTAACCAAAACATCATAGTAAATAAAATTATTTATAAATAAATAAATCTATTAATTTATAAATAATTCTGACAGTCTTTGCCCATGTTGCCAGAATGTTCAGTTATCAAGCATTCTGAAGCAAGTACAAAAACGCAGCTGGTCTCTTTAGATTGCGCGGGGAGGGGGAGGGCAGAGCGTTGAGCTTGTTAGTATTCTAGTAAAATAATAAACAGCCTAGCACTAGCCTCAGTTGGGGGCGGGGCTATCTATCGATATACAGACAGTTAGTGACATGATTGTAGGGATTAGCAGGTGACAACAGAACTGTGAAGGCAGAAGTGTCAAAAGTTGGAGAGCAGCATGAAGCGTATCAGAAGGAAGGAAGGCAATGGCGCATAGGCAATTTAACATTTACTTATACAGTGACAGCCTGAGCCTCCGCCCCAATCCCAGAACGAGTTTGCTTTTCGCAAAATTGAGCATGCTTATCTCTGATAGGGGGCAGTTCACTTCAAAGAAAAAAAAAAAAAAAACAGAAAAAACTTAATGCTATGTACCAAATTATGATTCTAAATTATGTACAGCACACTGCACACAATTATCACCCCACTGCCGCCTTTTGCTTTCCTGGTGCCCTAGGCCATGGCCTATGTGGCCTTGCTTGAAATCCAGCCATGACTGCCTATCAACTACTCATGGAAAAGTGGCCTTAATGCCCACTAATGATCCAATCTTTTTCGGCCAGTCTTACCATTTCTATGAAATATAAGGGACTGCCGAAAGTATCCCAAACGTAGAACAGTAAACATCCGGCACTGTCACAAGGCTTAATCTTCAATTGTGTTTAATATATGTTTGTATGGCATATGCATCCATTGTAATACATTTTAATGCTAACACAGTTCACATACCCATTTGTGGTTCTCACCGTGGGGCAATGTGGGAGCAGCGGTCTGCCTGACGACCGTTTCGCTTGATGTAAGCGTCTTCCGAGGCTCCGTGCGCACGGAGCCTCGGAAGACTCTTATATCAAGCGAAACGGTCGTCAGGCAGACCGCTGCTCCCACATTTCCCCACGGTGAGATGAAATGGGTATGTGAACTGTGTTAGCAGTGATAGTGCCGGATGTTTACTGTTCTACATTTGGAATATTGCTTTTATCTTTTTTCAAAATTCCTGAGCACGTTTAAAGGCACATACCCTAGCATCAGTACTCCGGAGGTACCTACCCCAATCACCCAGGCAGTGCAGTGCCGGTCACTTTTTTCTCTCAGGATTTAGGTGCCGAAAGTATCCATTCAATATATCCACTCAGTTTACCCTTCTACTACATAGATTTGGCAAGATTGGACAAAAAAAGATTGACTCATTACTGGCCACCATGCTGATTGGCTATTTGAACAATAATCCTCTGCTGATGTGCCCACAGTGAAGGAAACGACCGGTAACTACAAATCTGCACAGGCATTTATTGTTAGCAAACGCTTTTTGCATCATTTATGCATTTTTGTGAATCATAACTGTTAAATGCCATGTATATTCAATGAGGCATATCCTAGAATGTTGAGAGTTACATGAGACTCTGAGTAATTGGATAAACATATTGGACAGGCAGGTGATTGGTTATCTCACTCCTTCATTGAAAGGTCTACATTTTATTCACTTGTATAATACAAATGTGAATGTTGAAATAAGCAATTGTTGAAAGAACATTATTATTTATTGGATTTACTGTATATAGTGCCAACATATTATGCAGCGCTGTACAATAAATGTTAATGACAATGATAGTAGGGGTGGCCAACAACACAATACAGGTAATAAGCAGAAAGACACACAATGCCAGATCATACATTGGAGTAGAAGGATAGGAGGGGACCTGCATCAAGAAGTCCTTGGCAGAGAGACTTAAAGTATCCACAAGGTGATGTGAGTTTTGAAGGCTTTTTGAAATTTGCTGAAAGAGTGAGAAAGGCTGATGGGCAGTGGGAGAGAGTTCCACAGGATGTGGGCAGCTCTAGTGAAGTCCTGTAGTTGTGCATGCAAGTGCAAGGTGTGTGGAGTGATTAGTAGGGGGTCATTGTAGGAGTGGAGTGGGTGGCCGGGTGTGTATCTGCTGATCAGGTCGAAGATATAGGTCGAGCAGGACTTGTGTATAGATTTGTAGCCCAGGCATAGGATCTTGAAGCTGATTGGGAGCCAGCGGAGGGATTTCCATAGGGAAGTTGTGGATACGGAGTGGTGGGAGGAGTAGATGAGTCTGGCTGCCTTTTTTTAAATTAATATATACAAGAACACACACAAGATCCCAACTTTTCCATTTCCTTTTATTCTGCTTATTTCATTTTTTTTGGGGGGGGGGGGGGGGGGTGGGATACCAGGTTATATGAAAGTAACATTCTGTCACAATAATAACTGTAATGTAATGTTAACAGGCAGTTGAAGGTGTATTCCATAACAACCAATTAGCAATCATTTTTTACTGATGTCTCTAGCAAGGAGAATGATTGGTCGCTACCAGCTAAATCACTTTGTGGTTTTGATAACTAATACTGATATCTTTTTGCAGCATAACTGCAGAATAAGAAACAAGTTATATGGCCAGAGACATGCTGAGAGAATTAGGGGCTTTACAGAAACATTTTTAAAGAAAGCAATGATCATTACAGATGCCAAAAAAGCAAGCTTTTGTTTTCCTTTTATTTAGACGGTAGTGTGTGATCAAGCTCAGTAGGTCTTTCTAGGCAGTGTTTACGTTGATGGCTTTGTGCTGTTTTGTAGCTCTTCGGGTCTCCTCTGTTATTTTGGGCTTTTCTGTTGGTAAGCAGCATTTGAGTTGTACAACCTGCTGCATGAGCAAGTGCCGGAATAGCTGATGGGGAACGGAATTACGCAGGAGAAATCATTGGGATGTCCCTAGCGATCGACTCCTCTGGTGAGACAAATGGCTCGTCTGATTTTTGATCATTCGCTGCAGCAGAGTCAGACAGAAAATGCAGAAATGCTAGATTCTCCAGTGGCTGCCAGGATAAAATTGATGGTGTGGGAGGATTCGTGAGTAACTGTGTGCTCTCCATTGAACTGATTTTCAAATAATATTTTGCTAATGAAAAAACAAAGTTTTTTTCTTCAGGACATTCTAGTTAATTTATCCAGCAGTACAAACTGATTACTATAGTTTGGCCTGCGGTCAACGAAACACCTATACTGATTTATTGATTTTGCTCCTAGAGGGAGATGTGGGAAGACATTAGATCCCTATTGTTTGCATACAGGTGCAATAGCAGATTTTGCACTCTTTGGCCTTTATTCAATTCACTTTTCTTCCAAAGTTTTCTCCTAGTAGATAACTTTTCATCTTCTGTTTTAAAATACTGTATTGTTCACAATATAAGATGCACTTTTTCTCCCCCAAATCTTATATTCCAGATATAGGGAGTACTTGTGAACGCCCTCTGATACAAACCGCAGACCCACCGCAATGTCGGGGGACCCCCTGTATTGACTCCACTCCCCCCATGTCCTCCTCTGCTCCCTCATGTCCTCCTCCCCTCCCTCTGAATAGATTAAAGCAGCCACAGCACGTCTCACCTAATTGAGCGGAGCATGCAGTGATCAGAGACCTTTCCTCTCCCTCACTGCTTCCTTAGTGCTGAAATATCCACCACTCCTGATCAAATGGAAAATTAAATCAAATTTTTCTGTTGAATTAAAAAAAAACTTTCAATTTTCCTAAATAACGTTTTGTTTTTATTGAGAAACAGGAAAATTAAATCTTCATATTGTATTGTGTGTGGCCACATTTAGGCATCAAAGAGGAATTATGGTGACATGAGGCCCCAGACTAGGTGGCAGCTTTGACGCCTCCTGCTGCCATCTGGCTTTTTGGAAACGTCAGACAGGGACAGGGACTCAGAGGAAATTACAGCCAGGCTATTGTATTCAAAATCAGTATTTTTAGGTACACATTTTACTTCAATATCAGCTTTTGTTAAAAAATTAAAAATAATATACACAGCCTGTCCAAAAAATGTAACAAAGCAAATCGGCTGGGTTGCTGCAGGTGGTCAGGTCTAGGTTCAGCAACGTTATGTACCCAAAGATTGAGGTCAGCAGACTACCTAAATACAGTATATTGAATGACAAGTTATTCCATTAGTGAATGTCTTCTTCCCTAATGGCATGGGCATATTCCAAGATGACAATGCTAGGATTCATCAGGCTCAAAGTGTGAAAGACCTTAACCCCTTTGAGAATCCTTGAAATGTGCTGGAGAAGAAATTGTGTAGCCGTCCAACTCTCCTATCACCTCTACACAATCTTGGTGTAAAAAGAATGCAACACTGAACAGAAACAAATGTTGTAAGATTGCAGAAGCTCATCAAAATGATGCTACAGTGTACGCGTGTTGTAATCAAAGCTAAAGGCTAAATATTAGATTTTGTGACTTTTTCTTGGACAGACGGTGCGTATCTTCCCACAGTTTGAGTCTGGTCATTTCAGCCCCATGCAGTGTTTGATTTGGGTGCTGCAAAGGCCATAACATTGATTACGGCTGAAGTGGCGCAGCCCGAATCACAATAAAATGACTGCAATTTGGGTGCCGGCAATAGCCGGACCCTGAATTCCGCTTCTAAAGGAACAAATTAGGTAATCAGTAGGGAAATAGGTTTTAATATTTTCAAGATTACCTAGCATAGGGAGGGCTGTCTTTAAGTTTCTCCCTGCCCTCGAACTACATGCAGCCGGAACATACGGATGCGGACATGTATTATTGCCGCCCATCATTTTGGCGTAGGGTGAACCCAATGATGGTTCACCCTGCTGTCACATAATTCCAGGTGGTGCTAATTAATATTCCCCCTCAGAGTCGTAGCAACTCAGAGGGAGAAATAATTTGGTGTTTGACAATTGGCGGCACCCGAATTACGCTGCTGCGTGGCATAATAAAATTATGTCTATGGTGGCCCCCAGGTCAGGCGCAGCGTGGGGAAGAGCATTCGCCGAAATGACCTGCATCGCATACGGACGCCTCACAGTTTAGTCTCATGCACACATATATTTGCAAGCCCATAAGAAAAGCTGTTTCATTTCTTTGCATGCAACTCCAGGCTGTTTGCCTACACTTTTGTGAAAACTCATAGGAATATATGCAATACCACTAGCTGATGACCAGGCATTGCCCAGGTATGTATTTGGCTGGTGTTGGCTGCGCCCACTTTTTCTAACCCAAACACACAATTACTCAATGACCACGTTTGTGAGCTTTCCGGTCTTTGACATCAATAATTTGCATTGAAATGAAACAAATCTGATTGGCTGTTTGTGGCTCTACCCCCTTTTCTGAATTTGAATCCCAGTCACCCAATGGCCAACTGTACTAGGTTTGAGGATTGTGCCATTAACAGTGCAAGAATGGCAGCAATGAAATATTCCCCTTGAAAATCAATAGGTGAATTTTGATTGGCTTTTGTAGGCTCCACCTACTTTTTTGAATATTAATTCCAGTCACCCAGTGACCAACTGTGCAAAGTTTGAGAACCCTGCCATTATCAGTGTAAGAATGGCTGCAGTTTATATTTTTCCCAGAAAAAAACGGTATTTGTCTCTGTCCACTTTTTGATTATGGGGATAAAAAGTATCCTATATGTTATTCCAGGTAATGTACTATGTGTGTGCCAAATTTCATTCAAATCCATCCAATCTATTCAAATCCATCAATTCACATTTATAATATTAATGAGATAATACAATTCAATAGCTTATATAGCACTTTCGTTAAAACAAATAAAAAAAAAGATCTCAGTCTATTTTACATTTCCGCTCACCGAATTTCTAAAAACTAAGTATATTCATCAAAATTTAGCAAACATTAATTTTACCTTTTTTGTCATTTCTAATATATATGTTAGCAAGGTTAACCAAACCACAAATAAACTGAAGCATGATCCAGAATAAAGAATACTGAAATTGACAGTGAACCAGTGAGTATAAAGCAGATAGGGGAGGATGATTATTTTCAAGAGCTTTTAGGAAAATCGGAAAGTACTGAGACTAACCATTTAAATCAACAAGTGTTACAGGAGCGAAATCAAGAAGGATCCTATGATAACCCCTTAGCAGAACTATCATCATTGGAAGAAATTGAAAATGCCATTAAAGCTTTGAAAAATAATAGCCCACTTGGCTTTGATACACTGCCTTCTGAGCTCACTAAACTAGGAAACACTGGAATAAAAACACAACTTTAAGGTTAAATAGTTAAAATGCATACAAATAATACCATAGGAAATGCATTATATGCCTTATCTACTAAATGGAGGATAAACTGCAATCTAGAAACTATTGAGCAATATTGCTCTTATGATTAACCCCTTGGGTACCAGCAGTCTCTGGTCCCTTAAAGGATACCCGAACTGACATGTGACATGATGAGATAGACGTGTATGTACAGTGCCTAGCACACAAATAACTATGCTGTGTTCCTTTTTTCTTTCTCTGCCTGAAAGAGTTAAATATTAGGTATGTAAGTGGCTGACTCAGTCCTGACTCAAACAGGAAGTGACTACAGTGTGACCCTTACTGATAAGAAATTCCAACTATAAAACACTTTCCTAGCAGAAAATGGCTTCTGAGAGCAAGAAAGAGGTAAAAAGGGGAATGTGAGAGTCACACTGTAGCTACTTACTGTCTGAGTCAGGACTGAGTCAGCCACTTACATACCTGATATTTAACTCTTTCAGGCAGAGAAAGAAAAAAAGGAACACAGCATAGTTATTTGTGTGCTAGGCACTGTACATACACATGTCTATCTCATCATGTCACTTGTCACTTCGGGTATCCTTTAACTCCTCCCATGGTGACCTTAACCACCACCCCCTCTCAACTAACCGTAATCACTACCACCCCCCGTAGTTGTCCTTCGATAGCTTATTTTGGTGGTATCATGCACTTATTATACTGCTTGGAGGGCCAAGCATAACATATGCACTGGAGTCCAAGTCTCTAGCTATGCCACTACTACTGCATATGCAAACGTCTGTTATAGACTCTCTAAGTGTGCACCTGTCACA